>NC_143385.1:73259984-73567021 GCF_980474605.1 Leiobunum rupestre
TTTGCCAAGTCGTATATATGGTCGCAATGGCCATATATTTTTTATCACGCGCCCTCGCTCAAACCGCGCAGTGCCGGTGTGTCGATAGCGATACGTCCCTCTATACGGGAACACGTCCACACGGTTGACGTTTTTCAAGATCGTTGCGTATATATTCGCTTTAACGCCGGTATCTCTCGTTCGCAGTCGCCTACGCATCTCTTTTGCGCGTATATTTCCGCTTCGAGTGACGTTATTGCCATCGGCACGCTAAATTACATCGCGAATATCTTAAATAATGTCGACCCAAATGACACCGTCATGATTATGGGCGATTTTAACTGTTGTTTAAATCCTCTTGATCGAAAAAATTGCGCCGAATATCGTAATGATTTAGTCGCTAACTTGAATGATCTCGTCACCGATTTTGACCTCACTGACGCGTACAGGTCTCTCAATCCGACCACCCAAAGTTTCACTTGGCGAGCTAAGAATAACAACAAACTATTATCCGCCCGATTAGATCGATTGTATATCCGCTCTCATCTCCGACTTAAATCCGTTCGACATATCCCGTCGGGTTTTTCCGACCACGATGCGGTTTTATGTCAATTTTTTGACACGTTCTCGATTCCGCGCTCCCCTCCTTTTTGGCGGATGAATATACGCTGTCTCCAGGATCAAAGTTTTTTATCCGAGTCTCGCGATACGCTAGTAGCCCTCATTGACGCTAAACCACCTATGAGGTCTTGGACTTCGTGGTGGTTTGACGTCATGAAACCCGAAATTAAATCGTTTTCCATGATTTTTTGGCAGCGCCGTCAGGTTCGTGAAGCCTCAGCCATCTCCCATCACGAGGCTATGGTAGCCGCTTTCCCGCCCGACTCCCCCGAACATCAACAACATAGTGAGAATCTGAAGCGTTTCTTACTCGAGCGCTCTACCGACTCTCTCGTTCGGGCGAGAGAATCTTTTTATCAGTGTATCGACACCCCTTCGCGCGATTTCTACAAACTGGAGAAAAAAGCAGTGGCCTCCAATATCATCCCGGCGGTCTATGACTCCCAAGGCGTTACCGTATCCGATCCCGATATCATCCGCGAGGTGGTGGCTGACTACTACCGTGGCCTGTACTCGAAGTCTCCCGAAATCGACCAGTGTACCATCGACGAGTATCTGTCGGATAATCTTCCTGCCCTCGACCCGGAAGATGCTGCTGGTATATCCGGGTCTTTCACGCTCCCTGAAACTACCAACGCTTTAAAAGGCCTATCGCGCGGCAAAGCCTGCGGCCTGGATGGCATTCCCGTCGAATATTACCTCGCGTTTTGGAACATTCTAGGTCCCGTCTTAGTAGACGCTTTTAACGGTCTACTAACCTCTCCCATGTACTGGAAAAAATTCTGCTGTTCGATCATTTCCCTCCTTCCGAAGACGGGAGACCTCGTAAATCTGGCCAATTGGCGCCCTATTTCGCTCACGAACTCTGACTACAAGCTTTACGCTAGGGTTTTGGCTAACCGGTTGAACACCGTAGTTGCGAAACTTATTCACCCTTCCCAAACGTACTCTATCCCTGGTAGGTGTATTTATCACTCGCTCTCTATATTACGGGACCTCATCGAAAACCCTTAAAAATTGTTCACTCGACGAAAAACAACTTATTTATCAGTGAAAATTCGAGCTTGAAAAATTTACAAGTTGGTGAAGCCAAATTACGATTGTTTGAAACGATAATTGAAAAGGGAACAAGTCTAATACAAACGTAGTAGAGTTTTCACACTTGAAAAAATGTACACGTTTGGTTTTTAAATGCAGATATTTTATTCACATAAATTTTTACAAAACATTTTCAATAATATCACCATTGGCTGCAACACAGGTTTGTGCGCGGACAATTAAGTTCTCAAACGCTTTCTCTACCATTTCTGGTGTGACGTCTCGGCAAGCACTGATTATTCGTCTAATGAGTTCCTCCCTAGTTTCAATGGGCGTGGCGTATACCTTTGCTTTAACGAATCCCCAGAGAAAATAATCCAGCGGTGTTAGGTCAGGTGACCTTGCTGGCCAATGCACTGGACCATTTCTCCCTATCCACCTTTCAGGAAACTCGTTGTTGAGGTGCTCAGTTACTTGCCGGGAAAAATGCGGAGGGGCGCCATCTTGCTGAAACCACAACTGACGTCTTTCAGCCAATGGAAGGTCGTCGATTGCGTCACTCAGTTCGTTCTGTAGAAAATGTAAATACCTTTGGCCGTTGAGGTTCGTCGGCAGGAAAAAGGGACCAATCAAACGGTTTCCAACAAGTCCAACCCAAACATTGACCCGTTCAAATTGAACCTGGTGATGATATTCAAAACCCCAATGTGGGTTGATGTCAGACCAAAGATGGCTGTTTTGATGATTAAAGGGCCCATCTCTAGAAAATGACGCTTCGTCGGAGAACAAAACATGGCGCAAAAATTGTCTATCTTCTTGGACAGCATTTAGTAACCAGTTGCTAAATTCATAACGTCTTTGATGGTCTCCGTCAATTAGTCCTTGGTGGAGCGTAGCTCTGTATGGGTGATAGCGATTCTTACGAAGAATTTTCCACACACGATTTGCAGAACAACCCAAATCAGCAGCGGCGTTAGCGCAACTGTGACGAGGATATGCCACAAAGTACGCGAGTACATTGTTCTCGAAGTCTAAATCCGCTTGACCCAATCCGCGAAACCTAGGTTGCAAGTTACCAAATTGATTGAAATCGTGAATTGCTCGTCTTACTGTATTTACAGATGGTGCTCCATTTGGATGTCTTTCTGCGAAGATTTCAGTCACTCTTCTAAGGTTTTGCGCTGCTTCTCCATAGTAAATGGCAACTATCTCGGTAGGCTCAGCTACTGAATAACGAGGCATTGTTCGAAATATTATCAAACACTGATAATAATCTCCCAAAGTTTTCCTTTAAATACCCAATGCATGTTTAGGATTGACCTATAGCCTCGTGTTTTTTAAATCCGGTCGTTTTTTTAACCAAAGTTTCAACTGGATTAGGTAATTCGGTTCCAATTATCGTTTCAAACAATCGTAATTTGGCTTCACCAACTTGTAAATTTTTCAAGCTCGAATTTTCACTGATAAATAAATTGTTTTTCGTCGAGTGAACAATTTTTAAGGGTTTTCGATGACGGCCTACAACTTTATAATATAAATTTTTTATCTCGCACCTAGTGGTCGAAAAATAATTTTTCAAAATTGGTGAAAAACATTACCGAAAACGCTCAAATTTCTCAAACTGATGTCCCCCGGTATAGAGAATTGACCTTCCAAATTTGAAATCGGTACTATAAATAGTTTTTGAAAAAAAAACACTTTTCCGAGCAAAAAAAAAGACCCTGTATATTAACAACATAGAACTGAACCGTTCTCCCTTTTCGCGTTTTAATGATCAAATGCTTTTTTCCCACTAGAGAAGCCGTGGCATATGGAACTCACCAACGCGGGTCTTTTCTACACCAACTTTACGGACTGCGTGAAGTGTTTTTTCTGTGGTGGTGAGATCGGAGATTGGGGTGCGGAAGACGATGCCTTTCTGGAACACGGGAGACTATTTCCCGATTGCAAATTTGCAAAAAACTATTATTGCGGGAACGTATTTTTAAAATCATTCATGCTCAACATCGCGTAAAATTTGACCTCGTTCCCGTAACTTTATATTTCCTCGATGTAGAAGATCGAACTAACTATTCCTTATTAAATAATTTCCATTTTAAAAGAAGAATCTCCCTACTTAATAATATTTTACAGCCTATTTTATTAAAACATGTACAGAAAAGTGTAATAAAAAATGATTTAGTATAATATTCGTCTCGTTATTTTTTTCCAATACATTTTAGGTAAAAAAGAGATATAGGTAAGTGGAGGTATCCATAAAAATGAGGTGAAGTTAGAGGGCTCCATAATTTTGGATTTTTAATTTCGTTGGGTCTATAAAAATCGCTCTATAATTTTGGTATCTATAAAAAATTGTATTTATGGATAAAGGGAATCATGGATCCTTATCTATAATTCTACTTATCTATTAAATAGATCTATAATCCTCTTATTCTTGTCCAGGCCTATTTATCTCTCGGCGAGACACTTCGTCTCCTAATTGGTCATTACGATCTTCGCACCTATCTCCAACCGACTGTTTTTTTTTTCAAGTGTTGCTACTAGTAGGATTGATGGAGATCTTGAATATGTTTTTTAATTTACAAAAAAAGCAGTCTTCTTTGAAATTGAAGGTTGGATTGACTGCTCTCGTTACATTGGCATCTTCATCATTTTCCCTAGCTCTTAAAATCTGGCTAATATTTCGTTTCTTTGTATATTGAGCGAGATTTCGAATGTACAGCGATTGATTCTAATATATAATGTTTTTCCACCTAGAATCTCGCCAAGTTTTACTAGCATTTGTTATCCCTTGAATGACTTTTCTAGTAACCTTTATAACATCGTCACTGAAAAGAGGTTTATTGCGTATTATCAGAAGTAAATAGGGGGAGTGGTCATCATTGATGTTTCTGAGAAACGGCACTTTTACGGGAATAAAATAAGTAAAGTTTTTTTAAATAAGTTAAAATGACTTTCAATGAAGAGCTGAGGGGGGAGGGGTTGAAGTCGATTTAAAATACCACATTCGGTTGCCGATCTTCACGTTTACGAAGTTACACTCTGATGACGTTTCAGTGACGTTTTTTGAATCGACTTCTTACCCCTCACACCTCCCTTGAAAGTCCCTTTAAAAGCCCAAGTTCCGTACGTTATCGAATTTGGCACATATTTCCAGACGCGTTATTTAGTTACCTCAGTGACCAACTAGTGGCGTTGCTCCGTCAGCCAAGCGCACCTACCGACCATTTCTTAAGTGCATTTTTGTTGCTACGGTTCTTCACGTTAATAATATGTTTTGCCTTATTCCATTTAGCTTCAAAACCTTTCGAAACCAACTAGCTGGAAGCTGGGCACTTCAGATAGTTGCGTATTATAATTTAAGCTACCCCATTTGAGTATCTGTTATTCTTTAATGTTTCCTATGGTACCACTTAAACAGACCATCCCATGCACCTGGCTAATCTACTAAATATTTTTTCAAAATACCTCGTGATTTACATCTTTTAAATGACCAAATCCTTTTATTAAACATAACAAACTGTTCGTTTAAAAATGTTCTCTAACGGCTTATGGCGTTACAATATACCACACATAAAGTAATAATTTAACCAATTTTGGAACTGAGAAAGTGCTTTCCTTAATGAAACATTTCTGACCACCACAAATAACAAACATTTCGTCCGAAAATAAGTGTTTTTGAAAATAAAGTATACAAAAAAATGTCGTAAAGCTTTTAACGTATTTAGAAGCTGACTTTATCACTACATAAGACATTTGTAACAAAAACATTTAATTTTTCGTATATATTAACAACATAGAACTGAACCGTTCTCCCTTTTCGCGTTTTAATGATCAAATGCTTTTTTACTAATACAACTACTTGATTAACAATGTTTTGAGAATGACTTTGTGACTTTTAAGCCACTTACATTCGAATATTATGTTCGTTATTCAAAATAGTAAAAGTGAAAGATTCTTTTGAGTTTGCCAAACAGGATTCGCACAACTGACGAACATTTCTTCAAATAATCACGGTTACAATTAATCCGGGGATAAGTATGAAAATTCTACTGATAATAAGTTGTATTTTACAACATCTAACTACAATTGAATTGAAGATATTAATTAACATTTCTCGTCGCTATTTCAGGTGGCGAATGTTTAACAGAATAAAACAAAACTACTGTTAATGAAGCCATTCCAAGCGACCCGTGTAGAAATGTTTTTTAATCTTCGTTTTCTGAGAAAGGTAATTAGAAAAACGCTCAGACTTCATTTCGGTTCAATGGTGAAGACAAAATTCGCCAATTCAATTCTCATACAGTAATGCATTCGCTCAAAGAAACAATTATATATTATTTCAATTTAATAAAAACTAATTCAGAACATTAACTTAAATGATGTTCTGTTGTAGGCCAGCTGCATTGTTTCGCATTTTAAAGGAACATAAATAAAAATTGCATCTGCGAACACGTGCTACAAATTGGTTTTAACGTCAACTTGGTGGCATAAATGTTAAATTCGTCAAGTAGCTGTTAATATAGAATTTCGTTGAGTCGCTGCGGATATAGAATTTCGTATTTCCGAACAGCTACCAATAGGATGAAAAATTGGAATTTTCTACTAGACAGAGCTTCCCGGTAAGAGTAATACTTCCTTTTAACCTCTAATCCACATTTTCAAGTACCACACTGCGAATCGTCTCTGTTTGAAAACCTAATGACTTTTAATTCCTCGAATTCAGGTGGACGGGCTTAACTGCTAAATATTACCGGTCGCACGAAGAAATAAACCCGAAACGAATTTATTATAATTTTAATTTTCCGATAAACTCGAATACGAATCCAATGCTCGAGGAATAAATTCAACTTCCCTCGCATCGAAAATCGAACCCGAAATAATGATCAAATCCCAAATCAAATCGAATGATTTCCCAAGATTCGGTCAAAAACGAATGACCAGCAGGTGAATTTGACCACTACGGACTTTTGGGTTTGGTCCATACAAGTGTTCAAAAACTTCTTTTTAGAATTGTTAATTTTCCGGAAAAATGGAAGTATATATTACTTATCAATGGTCTTAATTCTAGACTGGTCTAGACGTTTATTTTTTCTTTTGGATTCGAAAAAAAGGGTATAAATTTAAATTGGAAAATAATATAAGGCTAATCATGGAATAAGAACCTTTATTTTCTTTTTTCGGGAAAATACGGAAAATTTACCGGAAAAAAGGCCTCGGTAATTTTCGGGAAAATTTATCGACTTAAAACTCTTTCTTTTTTACAATACGGAGTGTAACAAAAATGGTAATATATCAACCCGTTTGCTATCGCCACGACATCAATTAGACACGACCGTGTTATTATTTTTTTTTCATCTTGGGATTTTGTATAGACTCGCGAGTTGCATAACTTAATAATAATAATAATAATCAGCTAGGCCTATACCCAAGGCTAATATTGCTATGAATCATATTAAATTACATTTTCTTTTTCAGACGTTTGGAAATTAAACTAATTATGAACGTTAACTCAAATAACGAAACGGCCGTTATTAATTTCAGTGTACAGATTGTAAGTTTGCTTTAAGATATTTTGTTATACATTTTGTAGATAGAAATGTTTTGTTTTTAAGAACGGGAAGTACAAAGGCGAATTGTAGTTTACTCTTTAACAGATTAAAAAATTCCATGCATGGGCGAAATGTTCCAAAAACCAATATTTATTAATTTGGCAAGTAGCTTTTGGACAGAATGGTCTTAGATTTTGTTAAATTCATATAAAAATAGGATAAAGAGGTTATGATTTTCTAATCTTACTTCTTTGGATTTTTTTTATTAATGGAAATGTCACACTTACTTGTCTTTTCGGCTCATAAAATGTATTTATATCAGCCATAACTCTGCCAATATTTCTTGATATGTGTCGATCATTTTATATAAATTTACTAAATCAGCTGGTTATTTGGCTCTAGTTGACTTAATGTAGTTATTTCTAAAAATAAAATATATAACGCTAAATTGAGGGAATCTTGACGCCAGTATTAATCATTCGCCGCGTTTTACCCTGTTGCGGTAGTTGTCACATCCACTGCGCTCTTGCATCTCGACTAGAGTTATTTATTTTACAGAAAATGAAATGCAGAAAATTTCTAAAGAAACGTTTCCAAACTGTACGGAAATTTAAAAAATTGAATCATAAAAACAAAAAATGATAAGTAACTGGAAAACGGTTTTTTGGAATTTTTTTAAATTTCTATGGAACATTCCTCGTGCAGGGGGACATTTTCTTACGTAAAATTGAATGACCTTGAACCTTGTCTTCAAGGTCTTTCAAAAACTATCAAGAGAACCGTTGCTCGCCATATTATTATTTCAAATAACTTTTTATTGACCAAATTTGACCAATCAGAAGTCGATAAACTGAAGGTTAATTTAATTAATGATTTTATTCATGATTAAACGAAATGTTAGTAATTCTTAAAGGGTCACAGAATCGTTCAAATTTCAATAATTCCCCACGTTAGTCTCTGGAAATAGGCAAAAAATGCCTGATTATTAAAAGTGGATTTGGTATAGCGAGCTTCCTGAGATTATGTCGGAGTTATATAAATACGACCCTTATGGACATTTAGATACAAACACCAGTTTATGATCTAGAATTTTGATTAACTTTTACTTCATTATTTAAATCACTAAGAAAACAGATTATTCTAAGATGTAAAATTTTGTGATTATAACATCATCTTTTATTCCAGGGCCGAGAAATTTGCGCGAGTTATTTTCAAACAAAAACCATTCCTCTTCAGTGTCACCAATTTGAGATTGCCCTTCATTACCTTTTATCCAACTTACCAAATACAAAGTAAGATAAATGGTCTTGCGATGTTAATAAATCCAGATAATAAATATTTTTTTCGCTAGATTAAATTTTGTTCCGTTTGATGAAGTGGTTCCAGATAATAAATATTTTTTTCGCTAGATTAAATTTTGTTCCGTTTGATGAAGTGGTTATCGGGATAAAGAAGAGGTCATCTGATATTCAACGCTTAAACTTGGCCGTTGCAATCTTATTTGGTGTAATTTATATTAATGTTATAATTCTTACCAAATTGGCGTGAATTTTTCTTTGTGAAGTAAATAACTTTTTAATATAATGCCAATTTCTGAAAATACAGAATATAGGCTAGGAAATACCCCCATTTTTATAATTTTATTTGGGCGCTGAATGTTTGAAGATGGCTCCAAGGTGACAAGTTCCATTAATCTGACTAAAATTAGTTTTCCAATGGTCCGACTGTAAGAAGGCGTTGAACATCCTTATCGTCCCTATACGGAAATGACAAAATTTTTAAATACAAGAGGTTTAGAGTGTGGGATTTACAGTAGGCGGCGGTAGCAGTTGATACGAGTGTTTGATTTTGCGGTTAGGGCAAATTGACAAATATTTTTGAACATTTTACTTGGTCTGATTTGTGGTTGCGCTACATGTGTTTCATTTTCCCATTGCTTTTGTTTTAAAAATTTAACGTTCAATTAATATTAAAATTGAAAAAAAAAAAACGTTTCGAGCATGAAAGTTGCTCTGAAATGTTAATATTAATCTTATTTTAATTATTAGCAGGTTGCGTTTCCAACACCTATTAAGTTTGGCCATTTCACGTAACGGCGGATTTTTGTTTGTTCCTTCAAATGCTTTAATAAACATGACGTAGCGCGTCCGCGTGGGTCCGTCTGCGGCAGACAAATACAAGATATTGAAGAGATGTGGACAACCTAAAAACACGTATCTGGGTGGGACCCACGCTTCGTTTGTTTCGCGTGCAAAGATTACAGATATATGCGAACGGAACTAGCTCGTAGAAACAATTTGAAAAAGACGTCGAAATCCCATTCCAGGATATACGCGCAACGAACAAACCCGAAATGCAAACCCGTTATCGAAACGACCACCAGCAGTTATCAAAATGAAAGAATGAGGACTGGGGTATCAGTTCCCATAGGGTATCGTGGGATTTCACTTTTTCTACGCTGTATGAGAGAATGAGGACCGGAAAAGTATCGGTGGGTACCGCGGATGAAAGAATGAGGGACGGCCCATAAATGTTTCTCCGTGGTATCGTGGAGTATAAATTCTTATAGCGTATTGTGGGGTGTTTATTGGAACGAATATTTCCTAAGGAGACGAACGGGTGGTTTCAGTTGATTTTCATTCCGCGTAGAAAATAACGAGTGATTGGAACCGGCTCGTAACGGGGTGAAAGAATAAGGGCGGGGTTGAATATATTTTTTTTGAATAGAATTGCGTCTAGGAACCACTACGGAAAGATTGTAGACCATTGAACCGAAATCCCATTCGTCCGAATGTAGCATTTCGAAAACCGCGCAAAACGCGGTTTTCATTCAATATAACGTTAGTGATACATTTTTATATATCGTAGGGTACGTGACGATAGTATATCAAATTTGGACAAAACTATGTCTTAAATATTTATTATTTCGTACCGATGTGTATTTTTAGACCTTTTTCCCTTGAAATTCGATATTTTCCGGGTTTAATTTTTTAAAATAACCTTGATAAGACCCGACGTGAAATAGTTGCCTACCATATCTAACCTAACCCAACCCAATCTAACCTAACCTAACCTAACCTAACCCAACCCCACCTGAACTAACCTAACCTAACCTAACCCAACCCAACCCAACCTGAACTAACCTACCCGAAGGGTAAACGAACCAGATTTAAATTTCCCGTTCAACCGAATCCCGCTATGTTGGGCTATAAACGAAAATACGTTTCGATCGAACGGGATTCAGATTAAGACTTAGTGAAAGTTAATGAAATCCAAGATCATTGTTCGCCTGGGAGACGAAGCAGACTGAAAGCATTTTGAAACGGCGACCTCGACCTTCCAAATTGTCGTTTTCTCGAAAATGTACTTATATCGTATTATAAACAACACCTACAAAAATTAGGTAGATCCGAATTAAGAGTAAATTGTTTTAAAACTTTCAGAGTCATGGCGATATAATTAGAATAAAATAAGTTATATCGAGCATAAAATTAAGCTATTTGAGGTATAGGAAAAATAACCCGCGTAAATATAACCAGATCTTGTTACATAAATAGTGAATTATTTTATTGGGCTTAAATTTTTAGTTTCCACTTAAAAATTAACGCAAATTGTATGATTTAAAAATCATTTACCAAGCAATTGAGTTTTAATATTTAAAATTAAAACTTAAATTTCCATGATTAAAAAATATCAAATATATATCAGATTTCCAGCAAAAAATATCGAAAATTAAAATAATTCAGTATTATTAATTCCTGTCTAAAATTTATTAGGAAATGTTTAGGGAATTTAAAGTATTCTTTAGAATATTTGTTTTTAGAAAAACACATTTTTCAGGATTTCATAAGAATTTATTTTAAACATTTCTTAAGAAACTCTTAAGAACGTTCATTTAGAAATGGGCTAATTTTCCCAATATTTCCCAAGGGAATTCCTTGAGAAATTCCAAAGATTATTGTTAACCTATTTATAAGATTTCTTGAAACTTTTTTTATAACGTCAGGGCTTGGTCGTAATTAGTGTTAGTGTTTTTTCTGGGGTATTACTCAATTTTGCCCAGTAGCGTAGAAATTAAAGATTCTAGAACTTTTACAGCAATCTTTTTGAGGCCGTTTTGAACCAAACACGCCACGGGAAAAATACAAGAATTTCTTAATGTATACTTTAATACATATTCCTCTAGTTTTATTTGTTTCACTGATTAGGTTAAGCGTTCTTTTATTAAGATCATTCGGCAAAATATACGCATTCTGGTGGTTAATTGCGCAGTCTGACAATTGAAAAATATTTTTTCGAAATCAGTAGAAACGCTTCACTCAAAAATCGCTTTCGAACCTTACGCATGCAACATTTGTAAGTGATTTACTTTAATTACTATTTTGACCTTTAACATTCTGAGAAAATAGTTTTTGAGCACAAATATTACTGAAGCAGACGATAAAACGAGTTTGCCATCATTGAAGCCAATTATTCAAAAACTGTTTTCAAAGCTAAAATAGGACTCGAGATCTTCGAAATACATTTGTAAAATTTAAAACTAATGAGGTTTCCAAAATTAAATCATCATTAAGTTTCTATGTTGGCTATAATCTGGTTTGCATTAAACGCGTGTAAAATCATATATTCAATAAAATTTCAATATTTTTCTCAAGTTGCTCAACAATTTTTTTACAAAAATTCAGAGTGATAAAGAAATTTATTTTCTAGATAATTGATACGTCTTCGAGAGTTGTTTTGCCACAAGCGAATCATCTTTCAATGTTCAACTTCCCTCCTTTCGTCGAAAAAGCGTATTACTCTATTTTAAGCACCTTCAGCGAAAAGCATCAACAACCTGAAAACTACTTCGGATCTGGATGGGACAACACCATTTGGTTGGCCGTCGTCTTTAGCATCGTAACACTCCCGTTGTTTCTAACTATACTTGAAGATTATGGAACAAGCTTTAAAGAATTTTTCTTAAATTTTCTAAAATATCTTTGGATGTTTTCAACAAATGTACAACAAAACAGTTAAGTTGCTTTTACACATTTAGAAAAACCTAAACTTAATTTGATTACTAGTTTTTATTTGCATCGAATTGGCGATATACTCTTTTACTCTTTAGCCGGTCTTAAAACCTCCAGCCGACCACGTTTGCCTTACCGCTCACGTCATCATCATTTTTAAAATATCTCGCGTCTGAACGGAATCATGATAAATGTATTTCACAATAAATTTAAAATTTGTCATTCACAAATCTTCGTTTTCAATTCCTTTAAAAATTCCTCTTCCTGCCGAAATTTCTAGGGTACCGTCTTTAGACTCGGTGCAACCGGCAGCGCGAAATTAGCATGTTTCAGTAAGCATCGTTTCAACGTATAAATAAGTTCTATGAGATCTGTACGCTTGGTCGCGCATTGATTTTCGGAGCAGATTAAAAACAGCTCACCTATAAGGAAGTGAAACATTATCCATAAACGAAATTTAAGCCCTCCAAAATTAAAGAATTTGTAAAGGCCTAATCTTAAAAGTGATTGGAGCCAATTTACGCAAAAGTTAATAATCCAACTATTTGAATTGAAATTGTGTCAGCTATGACGCCACCCACATGTGTGACTTGTAAAAACCTCGATTGTTTAGGAAATAAAACAGATCCGTGAGTTTTAAAAGAAGCCTCGAGTTCCGGTTTGTATTTGAAGATGAAATTAAAACAATTGCTTCCTTTAAATCAGCAATTACAATGGAACAAAAAATAAGACCAACATTTCGATAACCGGATGGAATTCGTTAAGTGGTAGACGTAAGCGCTTAATTGAGCTCTTCTTTCTAAAAATATTTGGCCGTAGTTGCGCGCGCGTAGGAATGTGAAACTAAATAGCACTTACAATTTGTAAGTATTTTTGCTTAAGCCGAAAACGTCTTTTGAACGGTGCTGCTAATTGCGTTTAGAGTAATAAAGGGTTGCTTAATTTTCGTTTAAAAAACAAATTCTAAAAATGTATTTCTTCAATTTTGAATAATCCATAAAATTACGTTTAAAGATATATTTTTTTCGTCATATAGCAATTTATCTGAACAATCGACTCTACTTTCGAATGCTGATAGCTGGTTGGGCAATATCAAGTTTATTTCTATCGAAAGCTAACTCCGGAAACCTGAAAGTGCAATTAGTCACCTCGAAAAGCGAGTATATCAATTCAGTGGAGGATATCGTGCGCAAGGAAAAACTTTGGTTCATGACTTACAGACATTCTATAATACCGCAAATCATTAAGGTATGCTCTAATTAGTTCCATTATTCACTTCACGTTTATGAATATTCATTTGAATAACGCGTTACGACAGTGGTATAATCGTAAACAATTCTTTGCATTGGAAGGTTTATTCATACGTTACACTCATTTGAAACCAAGTGGCGCGATTTCAACCTCATCAACGACAAGGCCTTATACGAAACCAATTTACCGAATACTGAATTTTGGTGTTAAATACCATCATTCCCTTATTATCCTTTTATATTTCACCGTCAGTGGCCTTCTGAAGGTCAAGCGCTGTGAGCGACTTATAACGCTATTATCGAAATATTTCTTACATATAATAATAATAATACTAATAATTAGCTATAGGATAATACCATAGGCCCCAAATCAGCTAAACATGTTTAGCGTCTTTAAATCAGGTGGTCGGGACAATGCAATTCTATAGCCTTTAATGCCGCGCGAGATAACAGCTCCCTACACTCACTATTTCCGATAACCTCTACAAGTTTTTATCGAACGTACTTGAGGGAAAACACCATTATCGAGTGGAGAGCACATGCAAACTCAACGCGGTTGGAGTGGTTCGGAGTTGAAACCCAGTGCCACCAGCTTTGAACGAAAGTGGTCACAATTGACTGTATATAGTTCCTAATTTGATCATTTGCTTTCCTTTCTGCGGAACTCGTATTCCTAGAGAAGACTCCGCAGAACTGCTGACCACTCTCGTAGCTTCCATCGCATTCAGCCGACGGCGCTTTTGGGTTCGTCCCATCCCCTAAAATGCGTGTTCGGAAATATGTATATTTTCACCTTACCTAATCTTATCTAACCTAACATAATCTAACCTGAAACTCCTACGCTACCCTAAAACAGCCTCTTTTTTTTCACCCAAAGCCCCGTTTAACTCCTGGTCCCGTTTAGTTAGTAGACTAGAAAATGCATTTTTCCCCTTAAAATTATGAATTTCCGATAAAAAAAAACAAAAAACGCACTATTCTTAGTTGTTTTATAATCCGAGTAGTAGTATTCGGTAATTAGAAAACCGTTTTATTTTACACTTCGAAAGTCAACAGAATTTTATTAATAATATTTGAAAATACAGAAATTAATAAATATTTATTCACTATATACTTACCTTTCCTGTACGGGTTCGATCCATGGACCTTTCACTGGACATAACTTTATGCACTAAAAACAGCTTAACGTAACTTTTCATATTAATTAATATTATTACAAATAGATTCAAAATCAAGGACCGTTATTCAAACTGCAACAAATAATGGAGAAAAGATCAATTTTGTTTAATAACTTCGATTATAATTTATTTTCACTTTTGTTGAATGGAAGAGGTGCCCTCATGATGTACAATCCAAGTATCTATTTCTATCTTCACGCTTATAAACGGGATTTGGTGATAACGAAAAATTTGGCTTTCGTCGGAAACGAAAGATACGAAGTGGCGTTCAGTCGATTTCTATTTAATAAGAACATTTCTATTCGTCTGAAACACACCATTGATTATTTGTAAGTTTATCTTCATTAGCTTTCACCGTTTCAATCATAACTTTATTTAATCCATGTGTGGCAATGCGCGTTTTCTTACTTATCAACCCAATGTAAACGCGAAACCAGTGCCGGATTTACGTATGTGCTAAGTGTGCTCCAGCACAGGGCCTCGGGTATTTGGGGAGTCTCCTGGCGGGTTTGGTCTGAAACGACGCGTAACCAGTGCCTGATTTACTTAGGTGCTGCAGCACAGGGCCTCGCGATTTAAAGGGGCCTCACCGGGGCTGGGTTTCCACTCCATTCCCAAAGACTTCTCTTGTCCATCCTCTCTAGCACTTTGTAAACCTGCCCATATTGAAGAAAGCGCCGAAGAGACAAAAGAACGTTTTGCGGCAGTTACAATAATCAAAATAAACACTATATTTCTTATAATCTTATCCAGGGTCAACAAAACATAACGAGACTACAATTATGATAGTTTGTAATATTCACCGTAAAAGGTATTCATATTGAATTTTTGTTATAGATACATTATGAGAATGGGACATGAATTAACCTATTATTCTGAAATTATGTACCCCCCGAATAACAGACCAATGAGATTGGAGGGAACCCCAATATGTTACTGCTATCCAATAACACCTAAAAATATATCCCCCCTCCCCCCTTAATTTTTTTTATTTACAACCAACTGAGGAAATATCGAGAAAAGGAGAGGCTTGTAATGAGCGCATATTTGAGCTTCTATCATTTATTTCATGGCCGTATATCTAATCTCAATGACATGTAAAAACATCAACAAGGCACACGTAATCATCGAAATAAAGACGAGCATCAATTCTGGCCACCATAACTCCAAATTAGACACCGGTTCCAACGGAATGTAAAGATATTCATTACATAATGGATAAGAACTTGTCACTCCAATTTACCAACGGGTTCCGATAGAATGCAGATATAGCTATCACATAATTAACCAATATCAATAAGGCACCGATTGTCAATTTTTAAAGACCTAAAGAATCATCAACGAGAAAATATGAATTAACTTTAAGCTTTTCTGTCACTGCAAATTTTCCATTGTACATAGCGTTACAAATTGGAATGAGACAATTTCAATATATCGTTGCTTAGACACTAAAAATAATTGACCAGAAGTGAAAGAAGAATTATATTCAACGCCACACGAAGCATTAATTGGTTCATCAGTTAATAGACCAGGACAAGTGTGATCTTGCAAATGTAACCACTATTGCCATCGCAATATAGCAAATGTTGTGTACAAAGATGGACGATTACAGTAACTAACATCGTAAGTAAAGTGACCATCTGGAGTAAAGAACACCACAGCATCGTTGTCACAGTATTCTAACATATACTACGTACCTTTTAAGCATATATGCTTAATCACCCGCTTGGATGGGACAAACAGATTTTCATTCAAAGCATTACCAACGTTTTCATTATTTATCTTTATATTTCAAGTAACATTTGTATGAAATAAAACTAATATTTGAAAAAAAATTAATTTCACGGTAATTTCAAATTGCGTTATTAATTTACTACCACAAGAACTTCCGATATTCATATTTATATATTTTTTAATATAAACATACATTTACCATGCTCTTATTAGTTATCAAGGTGACATGCTATAAATAGACGAGTTTTTACTACGTCTAGCGGGTAAAATGGCTAATAAACATTAACAGGGTTTAACCTTAAAACCTTTTCACTAAAAGTTCACACTTTCCAATGGTCTGAGTAATATCATTGTAACTCTTTTTTTCTTTAACTACAGGGCAATGAAATTCGCCGAAACTGATCAATTAAGGCCTTATAGAAGGTTTCATTATAACAGTGTTAAAGATTTAATTTATACGAAATCAACTTGCTTCAACGAATTTCAACCTACGAGTCTCAACTATATCATCATTGCGATCAAAATATGGTCTTTCGGCATTTCTGTTTCCGTAGTCGCACGCGCGATTGATTTTGTACTTAAATTTCTGAAAAAATGCGTGAAGGAGAAAGTGATAATGAAGAAGTCATCACGTAACGGCTTCTTTCGAGGCTTCAAAGTTTGAGTTACTTTTGAGATTTAATCAATTAAATCCACCCTTAAATGCGGACTAGGGAACAGAAATCGGAACCCTAACCGCCAATCCAGCGTCGTTAACAGTTACTGAAACTAAAACTATATTACCATTGGCGAGAAATTATCTTTAAATTTTAGTAAAAATATCCATTATCATGAAAATTGGCATTTAATTTCAATTTGCTATGTAACTTACCCTTAAATTTGGTGTAAGTATATTTCTGAGAAACCAAATTTTTTAATAACACATACATCTAGTGAGGCCAGTTGAAAAATATTCACGCAAAAAAACTTGTATTAAAAGTTGCAATTTGGACCGGTTTCCTACAAAAATTTAAAATAATCAAACGCTTGGATCAAATCATCGATAATTGAATAAATGTAATATAATAATGAAATTATCGTACGACGTTGAATTGGCACTAAATATTCAATGTACACTATACTCAACGTACGTCTCATAAATAAGATGTTGAACGCTGAAATGGTGGAGGCTCTTGTTATAAAGTAGATATACAAAATGTTTCAATAGTTATGTTAATATGGTTATCCTAGTAGATTACTTTAAGAAAGTTACACGATAAGTTATTGGTCATTGAAATTTGGTGATTTGAACGAACCTGTAAATGATGGCTTTATTTGGTTGTGTAGTAAAATTGATATCTGTAGTTCGATAACTACTCGACTTTAACAAAAACTTAATAAACTTTTAACTAAAACTGATGTTGATAATTAACCTTTAAGGTTATGAAATGAAGTACATTCTGTTTGTCCTGGAAATTGTTTTCCAACTCTTTTCAAAAGGCCCCATTTTCAAAGTTCTCGCGTAAGAGGTAGTGCTCCGCATGACTCCGGAGCCGGCTCTGGCTCCAATACGACTCCGACTTGAACCCTATCGGTTCCAGTCAGCTCCGGCTTCAGCTCCGATGAAGGCCGGAGCCGGATCTGGAGCTGCGGCTCCAGCTCCAAGTGTTTTAAACCGTTTCCAGTAGCCGGCTCCGATACTTTTATGGTAATGTTTTATGTCTAAGCTTTGAGGCCCTCAAGGGGTCGGAGTGTGCAATAACTGGTGGCTTTACCGTGGAGTCGTGGTCCGGCTCTTGAAACCCGTAAGGGCGGTGGCGCACTGGGAGATGTTAGCTCCGATCAAATTGTCCTATCTCAACCTCCGACTTCGGTCAGGTTTGGGCTAGAAAATGAGCTTCGGCTTAGACTAACGGAGACGGTCCGTGCAAAATGGCCACCTCGGAGGATTGGGTAGCCTGCTGTGGGGCGGTGGGCCTCCGTATGAGGGCACGGCGGACCCATCTCCCGGCCTTTTGGAGCTCCACCGGGATCTCCGGGGCCAGCTGTGCCGGGTTATGCGGGCTGCTGTGTGCCTGCCGTTCCCCTTTAGGAGCTCTTTACAATGGGTTTGGCTCCCTGCCTTTATAGGTGGGGTGTTGGCCGGAGTTGCTAGAGCATCCGCTCTCTATCCCACTGCTGTGTGCGAAGTGGCGGGCTGGTCGTCCCATTGTTGCACCTTCTGCTTGGTTGAGCGGCAGTAGTGGGGTTCTGCTACCCATGCTGGTTTTGTCACCTGTCCGGGCTTGTGGGCGCTGGCGTAGGGCATTCTGATGATAGGCCTCCGGTGGTGTGGTTCTCTTTTCCGGTGCACCGGGCTATAATTTCTGACTACATGTCTAAGCTTTGAGAACGTCCATAAATTACGTGAGGCGTTTAGGGGAGGGAGGGGATTGAGCTGAATCTCACCCAATCATACTTGGAATAGAGGGGGGGGGGGGGGTTTCGAAAAATATCACGTAATTTTTCCGCAAAAAAGGATAAAATTGCGATAAAACTGGGTTAAATTAAGTAATTCAACCCTTGCACACCTTCATCAGCATGCCCTATGACCTCTATTGCCCAATTGAACTTGGTGATCTGAAAAAGAGATGCGGTAATCCATAGCAAGAGCTGCAGAGCACCAGCGTGCGGTCCACAGAGCACCATCTGCGCCAGCATGCAAAGTGTGACCTTCACGGATTGTCATACGCCGAGTTTCTGAGCTTCTGTGTGAAGGAGCAGATGATTTTATCGAAAATCACATGGGCATGTTGGTTCCAGTAGTCACTCTTGAGACCACACATGAGTGTCCGTGGACTGAATTAGAATGAATATACTTTTACGAATTTTAGTAGTTCCTTAATTCTTAAAATTTAAGTATTTTATTGTTCGATTTTCTCAGTGTGATTCTAGACTACGTTCTATCTAAAATACTAGTCTTAAATATAAATAATTAAGCAAATGTTTTTTTAAATAAATCAAACGCAATCAAACACAGATTAACGTATTTACACTAAAAATACCCATTTTGAAACATTTCACGTGATATTAGGGGGGAGGGAGGGGGTCGAGCCAAATCTCACAACATCTCACCAAAGGGGGAGGGGGGGGGTCAATAAATCACCAAAATCGCCTCAAGTAATTAATGGATGCTCCTTTTTAGTTTCACATAGAATGTATATATTCGATGTGACACTACTATGGACGGAATGTCGTTAAATGTTGTGTGTTTGTTTTTTTGGCGTCGTGCAAAGCGACGATACGGTAGATGGAGAGGCGAAACATAATTTATATAATTTATATTATTGGCGACAGCGGGATTCGAACCCAGATTTCTGGCCGCGTTATCTCCTTAACCGACGACTTAACCAAGCGAGCCACGCCCCTTCCGACCAACCTCCTTAAAGGGAGAGTGACCGAAAACAACAAGTTGGTCTAATTCGATAGAATTCTTTGACGCGCACGCAGTGCCGCTAATTTCCTCCCCCTCCGACCAACCCCCTTAAAGGGAGAGTGACCGAAAAAAAACAAGTTGGTCTCATTCGATAGAACTCTTTAACACGCACGCAGTGCCGTTTATTTCCGCCCCCTCCGACCAACCCCCTTAATGGGAGAGTTATCGGGAAAAAAATTGGTCTCATTCGATGGAGCAATAATAGTAAAAGACTGGAATCGTCTACGCTCGCATCTACGTGAAAGAGTGAGACCAAAAACTCCAAAGCAGTCGAACTTAGGGCCTGTTGCAAAAGTCTGCTTTGCTAGAATCGCACATGTTAAATTAAATGGGCTAGCACTTTGGCTAGGGCTTTTGCAACAGGACCTTAAGCTGCAAAGTATACAACCATGGGGACGGAATCTGCGTCTTGCCTTATTCTTAGTACATAACTACATTCTTGCAATAATATGATTTATGCAGTTGTTAATAATCCATATTAAAAATCTGCTCTAAGAAAATACCAATTTAATCACCGAGATTATATAAAATTCGAGAATGACATATTCTATTAATTTTTGTTCTGCAAAATTACTTTCATGGGAATTTTATTATTAATTTGCCTAAACTAAACAAATGAATGATATAAATTTCCTAAAATAAACACATTTGAATCCCAGTTTAAGAATTTTTTAAATCATATTTCCACTAATTTCAATAATTTAAAAGAATTATGTTCGCCGTGTTTTGCTTACCTATTTCACCTTTGGTACTTTACGTCTATCTAACGATAGGAAATCACATGGTCTCAACAGCTTTTGTATTGCTTTGCCCACCCGCGTATCCTGAGGGTGGGCAGTGGCCACTCTTTAACATAGGATGATAAATTATAAATCAAACGATAGGAAATCGCATGGCCTCAACAGCTTTTGTATTGGTTTGCCCACCCGCGTATCCGGAGGGTGGGCAGTGGCCACTCTTTAGCATAGGATGGTAAATTATATATCTAACGATAGGAAATCACATGGCCTCAACAGCTTTCGTATTGGTTTGCCCACCCACGTAACCCGAGGGTGGGCGGTGCCCACTCTTTAACATAGGATGGTAAATTATATATCAGACAATAGGATATCACATGAGCTCAACAGCTTTTATATTGCTTTGCTCACCCGCGTATCCTGAGGGTGGGTGTCACCCAAGTTTTAATCCTTCATCTTAGTTTGGCAATTTATATATTAAACGATAGGAAATCACGGAGCCTCAACAGCTTTTGTATTAGTTTGCCTACCTGTGTCTACTAAGGGTGTATGGGTTTGCCCACCCGAATACACCGATGTGGAACTAATATTACGGCCTGGGCCGACTGGTTTGTTATGAATTTACGAGTCCTAGCCGTAACAGTGGTACACTCCTGTGATAACTTGGTAAATACTAATTATTTAAGTCCTAGCAGTAGCAGTGGTACACTCCAATGGTAATTTTGTTTTCTATCTTGTGTAAAAATAAAATAAAATATTTTTATTAGTATTGATGAATGATGATGTTGTGAAGTTTATTTAACGCTTTGATTAGCTTTTGAAACACAATAGTGTATTCTTTCACAGAAACATTAGTGTTATCTTAATATATAGATGCGCTTAAAAAATAATTAGTGCAATTGGAGCCGAGTTTTGGCATCCGGCTCCAGCTCCGACACATCCTCGGAGCCGATATCGGCTCCGGCTCCGACATCGGTATAAGCTTAACCAAAACTATATAATATGCAATAGTTTTCGCATATTGTTTATTTATCACTGCTTCCATTTTTACGCAACCAAAAGCGATTCAGATGAAATCGGATGTACGTCCAAATTGACCAATTGCAAGTCAACCAAAACGATGATATTATTTATTAAAAATCAAGTTGTAATGAAAATAATAGTAACAGTAAGTGACTATAGATTAAAATATCTACCTACTCATAGCCAAATATTAAATTTTAACTTCAACCTTAGCAAAACACGATGAATTAACCAAGCAAGCAATATAATAAAATAAACTGACTAATTTATTAATACGACAGATAGAGAAACGTAAGACTATCAAGAACGATACGGACTAAATTGAGCGAAAACTGAATACAGATTTTAGAGGGTTTAGAAGTTTAAAAACGAACGTTCTCTTTAAAATACATGTGTTTGGGGCGTCGTATTCCATATCTGGTGTCTTCCCACAAAATCGTTTACCGCTGTACCGTGAAATGTCTTAGGAGACTTCAAAAAGATGTTATGGACGTTTTCCCTGAAATATTCGACAAGTTCGTAGTTCGAGATGACCATATTTTTGGGAAAACACGTTTTCCGACCATTTGTTTGAAATTTTACCTGTTCTTTTGACTCGAAACTCAATTCATCTGGCGTTGGTCTCTCCCGACTCGCGTACTGTCATCTGATACGTATTGGATTTACATTCCCTGATCGTCTTTGCCCTGCAGATTTTTCCGTTCCAACCGCTCAAAAGTTTGGTGGATTAACGCCTTAGCATAGAAAATGCCATAAAGTGGCATTTACTACGCCCTTACTGTCCCAACCCCTCTGTACCACTTCAACCCTGAAACCTATCCGACGAGCGACTGTACCTTCTGTCCCGCAGTCGGTGACGTCATTCACATGCATTACACTTGCCCGATTGTCACGACCATTCTGATTGACGTTCAAAATTTCATCTCAAAATTGTTCGATGATACCTACAATCCCTATCAATATTGGTGTTTAGTTTTCAGATTCCCGTCACGGTCACCACCGTCCTTGAATTCTAGCCTACGTTCTACTTAAAGAGAGTACATACCGTGATAGTCTGCGCGACGGTTACGTTACCTATTTCGCTCAAAACACGCCAGAATTGATCAAATCCGGTTTTCATTCTTTCGCGGTAGATTCATCGCACGTGTTAAATTAGGTCCGACACGGGCCCAGAAACATGAGATAGTTCCTGAATTAATTGCTACTTGGGGTCTTGATATAAACAATTTCGGAAGATATCTGTGAGTGTGTTGTTTCCTAAAATATTTACACATTTCTTTATTCCACACGCATACGTATATTAACATGTCATATAACCAGAAAAAATTTAAATCTGCAATATTTTAAAAATCTAGTCCTTGGTAGGTCCCTAATAGTCCCCTTCCCTTTAATCCGCTTTGAATATGCTTCGGTTAAATGTATTAACATCAAACTTAATTGAAACCAACTAATTGTAAGCAAGAAAATTGTATAGTGTGAACAGAAAAAGTTGGAACAATGGTTACAATTTTTCTGTTCGCACTGTACAATTTTCTTGCTTACAATTAGATTGTTTCAGTTAAGTGGCCCAATTAATTGTATAGTGTAAACTGGGCTTTATTAAACATTTTAAAGAAAATCGATTTGTGTAATACTTTTATCATATGTAGCATAATTACTCATAAGTTTGCCTCTTAATAACATTTCCGAAGAAAAAAATTCACTGAAACCTTGTTTCACACGGAATACCTAATATGTAGACCCAAATATGGAAAATTCTTATAATCCTATTGCTATGGAAAGGTCACCATGAAAACGAAATCTCGTGGGGGCGAGTCACGACCTATGCTCCAGATTGTACTAGCCAGAAACGCGTGAGGAGTTCACTCACTTCCGTTATAAAGTTGATTACGCGTTTTTCGTCATGGAGTTGGAAGTTACGTAATTTACGAAATATCTCTTGAACAAGGTTCCAGTAAAGAAAATGCTTTTGTGGCATACTTATGAGAAATTATGTTACATATGTGTTATTCATTCAAAATGCGATTCAAGTTTTTTTAAATTAATATTTCTTTGATATGAAATTAAAAGGTTATTATTTAAATTTATTTTTATTCAACTGACATGTTCAACTGTAAGATAAAATTTTGTTTTTCTAAATTGTTACTAAGAGGAATACGCAGAACTTCTTATAAACAAGAAGCCCGTTAAAGCTTTAATTCTTTATTGAACAGTTGTTTACAAAAAATCACAAAAAACCAATAGGAATTGACGTTTTCATTTTAAAATGGACTTGGCCTGGAAAATTGACATAGAAGCAAATTATTTTTCATTATCTCCTTCCTCCACCCGCGTGAATCTTCTGATTTGAAGTTTCAGGCTTTAGCATCCAAGGGTCATTTACTATCAAATTAGGTTTAATATATGGTTAAATATGAAATTAAAAGTTGATTGCAATTAATAAAATATATCATGCATACTAACGTCGGCCCGCAAAACTGCCGTAACCATCCATTTTTTTCTTTTCTGCTTTCAATACTACCGTATTAATAAAAAATATTTCATTTTATTTTAATGTACTATATTTTAATGAAGGTAATTAGTCTAAGTGTATCTGGATAGAAAACTTTCTTTAAGGAAACATTTTTTTATTGTGAAAAATATTAATTATATTCAAAATATTGCTAACAACACCATACTTACAAGTCTCAGCGGAAGCGTCATCAATATGTGATAACACTACGACTAATAATGAGAGAAACAGTATAGGCTGGGTTTCCATTCCAATAGATGTCTCTAAAACAGTTGGAAAGACAATGGTTCTTGTTTAGTCTACAGTCCCAACGATGCGAATTCAGTTCGCAGAGGTGCAGCTTATTCGCGTAAGAAGGTCAAAAACCGACTTCTATCTAAATAACCTTCGTGTGACAAAAACTAGTTGACAGATGTTTTCAGCGCTATATGGTGTACTTGACACGTGCCATTATTGGGAATCGGAATCACAAATTTTGATGTAAACATGGTATTCTCTGCTCATAGAAAATATTCTTGTGGTTTCTCTATATATTTCATTTGATATAAAGAGGGAGTAAGACAAAGTCATAAACTTTGGGTTTTAAGAATATGGGCCACCAAGTTGAAGCAGTTTCCGAAGAAATGGTTAAACATTTTATAATATAAAGTTTTGGAACAAGACCTATACAAAAAAGTAAAGTTCTTTATCAATCATTACATTTATTGCGAAGTTTCGTTGTTAACGGTAATAAAATATGTTTGTTTGTGTAAGTAACATATATTTCAATAAAAACATTGCATTCTATTTTCAAATGAAATATTCTTGATTTAAAATATATATATATATTATAGCAGACTGCATGTACAATTTTATATCTTAAAGATATTTAACATTGTTTCTATTAACATTTAGAAACTAAAATAATGAGTTTATGATGAAAATACCGAGTTTAAAATAAAAATTTAAGACGATTTAACTTTTCAATAAGGCTTGCAATGAACTTTCGTCTATATTTCATGGAATAACAGGAAAAAACATGTGACTCTTCTTTTTAGAACTATCTCGTCCTTGATACTTCGCATTACTCGAGATTGCAGTCTGGTTTTAATTTCTGCGTAAACATTGCATTCTCTACTTCACTCAAATATTCTTGTACTTTCGCTTTAAATTTTTACTCTGCCGAGAGAGTTAGTTCCTTAATAAAAGTCTCGAAACATTTGGTCTCAAACAAGAAATAGACGGAAAGTGGTAAGTTTGGTATTAATCGTAGCCAAGACAGAAAAGTTTCGTTGTTAAGGGGGAAGAATATAGTAAAAGACTCTTTTTCGTTCAAGTTGAACGTTTCTGTTTTACATCCCACTGATTTGTGTTTTAGTTAAGGCTTTTTCATTAGAAGCATACCTCTTTAACTCGACATTTTGATTATTAAATTTAAAAAATTCGATTTAAGGGGGAAGAATATAGTAAAAGACTCTTTTTCGTTCAAGTTGAAAGTTTCTGTTTTAAAAATGACATAATTGAATTATATTTTTCTTATTAGGCTGAACCTTCCTCTAGTGCTTAAAATAATTTTGATAATTCTAATATTAATTAGAATATAACTATAGGGTAGTTTGGACGCTTGCCCAACTTGTTTAGCTCCGGGGGTCCGAATTAAAACGTAATTACTTAATTATTTTAAAATTTAAAATTGTCAAAATTATTTTAAGCACTAAACAAGAGGCTGTTCTACACTTAAATATTAATTTTATAAGTTAAAATACAAAATTAAATGAGTTTAGCTTGAAATAGTGCGAAAGTAGACAATGGCCACAGTAGTCTACCCCCTTAACGGAAATAAAACGTTTTTGGTTTTGTTACTACCAAAGTTTTGTCTTATATGCAAGAACCGCACATTTTTAGCCAATACAATATCCTGTAACGTCTTTTTATTAAGTAAACTTAAGATAAGTTAATACATTTTCTAAGTTTAGAAACTTTACAAATTTTCATCGGTTTAACATTAAACCTTTTGTGTGGGAAACTTAACGGTCAGTGGCTATAGCACTAATTACAAATACAGTTCAATAATAGCCCTATCTGTAACGATGTTCAGGGGGTTTCAAAAGGTTATGCAAATATTTTAAGGATATGTATGTGGTGAGTTGAGAAGTATGCCTTTTCCCCCATTTTCCTACGATGAGTTAATATTTTCTACGAGAGCTCCTGAGCTTTCGTAGGCAAAAATAATATTTTTTTGAGAAAATGGCGGTGGGGTTTCTTCGAGCTACCGTGATGAATCAAGGTGTAAACAATATCGAAAGAAATGCTACGCTGAAAATAATGTATCGTGAGTGACCCAATACTATGATTGATTAAAAAAAGGATTTTCGTAAATTTCAATCGACCTTTTACCTGAAAACGCGTTTATTGAGCTACAAACGGGAGTGGCCAAGGCCCGAATTGAAGGATTCACCATAGATTTTGTTTCGCAGGTAAGAATTATTTTTTACCTAGCTCCGATTCGACTATGTCCCCTAGGAGGGATTTTACAATCACCGTGTCTGTCTGTGGGTCTGCAAACGCGTACGCATTTTCGGGCCCAAGTGTAATCACTGCGTACGCAGTTTCTTGAAATTAGGAAAAGGTTTTCCCAAAAGAGTCCTCTTTTTGTCATTGGGAGTGGTATAATTTTCTTTTGCGAATTGTGAGTGTACGTGAAAAATTTTCGTCGTTTAGGATGGACCGAGTGCTGGGGGTTACAGTAGACGTCTCAACGTCCAAATGGCAGGGTTTCCCCCAAATGTTCACGGCATACGTCATAGTACCATTGTGCGATGGTAGAGAGCGGGATTCGAACCCTAGCCCTAATGCATGACAGGTGAGCGCTCTACCACAGAACCATCGTTACATGTTACTTTACACTGACAATTAGAAACTCAGTTTAAGCGGAAGAGTATATTAATAAATTCTTAAATTTTAAACTCTCCAAGGGTACTATTAATTTTAATTTTATCTATAAATAATAAAAATCTTGCTTATTAAATTAATATATATAATAAATAATATAGAATAAATGCGGTTAATGAGTTCATAAAAACGTAAAGGAAGACGGACTATTCCCAAAGTCGTTTGTATAAATATCGTTTCAACATAATTTACCGTAACCCTAAGCACTCGGCCCGTCCCAAAAGTAAAAAAAAAAGGAGTTGGAGAGAAGAAGCCCCATACATACAGAACACACAACATTCACCCATGTCTGAACACAAACACACAGTACACAAAACATTACAAAAGCACGATTTCGAATACAAAAGTTCAAAAGCTGGTTTACACTAACAAGTAAGTCAAAACCGTCGTTACGGTGTGCGTTAACGTTAAAAAATATATCAGATGTAACGAAGAGTTTAGCCGTTACACCTGTTTTGCTCTGGTGAACCTATTCCAAAGTTCATGAAACTGTCAACGCGGTGAATACACTCTGCCAACAGACACACCACAAAATTGTAAAACCCCTCCTAGGGAACTCTGTTATGGTAAAGTCTTATTAGAAGTAGGAGTTATAAAATATCGGTCTTGAAGTATTTTAAAGGATTAAATCAATCACGTTTGTATAATTTGTAACGCACTTGGGTTGGGGTATCTATCTACGCCAACTAGTTAAGGAGATTCTTGTTGACATCTTGGAAGAAAATTGCAGACAATTACAAATAAACCAGACTGTATTGTAAATACTGGCAACTAGCTACGTTTTATAAAATATTAAACATTAATACAAGAGGCCTTTTTTAACTTTTCTGTAAGTACAATCTCAAGAAACAAATAGTATTGATGGTCTTGTCTCACGCAGGGCCGTAGCGCACTTAGCAAAGCGGCAACGTTCACTTTTGTGCCATTCGTGGCGCGCGAATCGCGATTCACGTGCCAATTATTTAAAAGTTAATTATTTGCGAATCCGCATCGCTGGATCCAGCACCACGTGCTGCATCCAGCAGACCAAAAAATGCGCTGGATCCAGCTGGATTGCTGGATTAGGGATCCAGCAATTGCAATCCCTACATACACTTGTAGCTATTGATTTTTTTGGTTGGATAAGCATTAGTATTAGAGTATAATTATGTCAATGAATATTATATTTATTGCAGTTATAATTTAAAATGTGATGTTGGAAATCATTTGTAGAATAAATAGCCTTAGTAACTTAATGGGAGCGCTTCTAGATTGCAATCTACATTTAAAAACGTCGGTCGAGTTTAATTTGCTAAAATTTTAACTAATTGGAGATCTAAATCAAAAGTGAAAAATGTTTAAATTATTGAATTATTTGATGATTAATAAAACTGCTTTATATTTGCAAATTTATTTTTATTAAAAGATGAATTATTTAAAGTGACCTGACCGGTTTCAATAGGCTTTACCTATCATCATCAGAGGTTTACAAAATAATTCCTAGCGAGTTCGGCGACATTTTATACTACAAGAAAAATTGACGACAACGAAAATTAAAAAAAAAAATTGAAGACTTAAAAACAAACAACCTGATCATCGACAAACTACATCCTACAGGACAGGTAATGCTATGCTAGGCCCTCATAGAGGATTTATCTTACAACTGCCGCGTTGTTCTACCACGACGCCCTACTGCGTAATTCGCGCGAGTTAAAATCGCGTACGAAAAGGCGACTACCAATGTTTCGTGATTTTGCGAGGTCAGAATTAGTTTTTCGCGATGGCGCCTAAAAAGTTTTATTACGGTGATGGAACAAATTTAAAATATTGTCGGTACCCGAACCCTAAAAACCAGCCGTTTCTTTTTGATAATTGGTTAAAAGCCAACGGTTGGGACTTGGCTTCATCTGAAAAATTCAGTGATTCCAAAACTCCTCGGTACGTTTGTTCCAAGCATTTTCTTATTAACGATGTTTTTTTTGGTGGAGAATGTAGGACCTGACGCGTAGATTACGAAACTATTTTTTGGGCTGCAAATGATATTTTTTTAATTAACTTAATTTTAAAAAAGTAGTAATTTTAGGGAATTACCGTTTTTTTGGCGGATAATGTAGCGCTTGTCGCGTAGATTACGAAGTTATTTTTTGGGCCGCAAATGATAATTTTTTAAATTAACTTAATTATAAAAAGGTAGACATTTTAGGGGATTAGTAACGTTTTTCTAAAAAATAGTTTCGTCGTGTATCCGTCAACACCACTTTTTTGACGCGCCCTAGCCCCATTTCGAGCATTGGCGGTGGGCCTTCTGTAATCGTACCTAGGGGCATCGTAATTAGTGAAATCGTATGGTCTTCAATTGTAGACATAATTTAAATTTTATCTAGCTGGAAAGTAGCACGGCCTCAAAACTAAGTCAACTAACAGTAACACGAACGATAACTGAAACAGAGTGAAAACCGAAAGAAACGGTTAGTAACAAGCCGTGGTGTAGGCGGCAACCCGACGAAGATATCTACTTCCAAAACACGTAAAAGACGTCACTAAATTCCCCGTATTGGCGCCTGACGCACTTTGAGTTTCCCCGTATTGGCGCCTCCTGAATCCATTTTAAAGAATGACAAATTTTTCTCAAATAAACTGGTTTTTATTCACAAAAGTTTGTTTAGCGTTACAGACTATTCTAGCGACCATGCTTCTACAAAATTCCTCATTTAAAAGGTTTTTAAAATAATTTTTTTAATAAATCTCAATGCAGTCGTTATTTTTTATAATAACCTAGTCTTCTAAGCAGCTGTCACAATATTTTTATTACTGACAATCCTTTTCATGTCCGCGACCGTTAGTTTACTAGAGACCGCTACGGTACTCCGCGTACCGGGCCCGCTTCCGCACCACGCGCTTGCACGACTATCTCTCGCCTTAGAATAAAAACAAATTTGAATATTCTAATCATTGCTTTTTATTCATTCTCCAATTTGACAGTTACAAGACTGATATTTTTATACAACCACTTTGCCTATAAAGCGCTTTTCTTACTTACAAAGTTAGTATTGTGTTTAATAAGACACGAAAACATGGGCTCGTCTTCATCTAATTCAGTAATCTTCGGACAACTTACACCATTTAGCTCTAGAACTTCGCGGTGTATTAGTTCTAATAAAAATATGCACTTTTCTTCTCCTTTACCATATACCCTTTCGTAACCTCGAGTGACCATTGTTAAACATTCCGCTAGTTTGATGTATGACGTAAATCCATAGTCCCAAGCTAGACCATGAACGTTCTTCTCAATCCAGGTGTTCTGTCGTTGAGTGCGGGAAGGGAGGTCAGCTCGGGGTCCACGATGCGACCAGGGGTGTAGTTTCGGACGAACAGGCTGACGCTTCTTTCACTATTTTCTCCGGGTTATTCTTCTTGACTTAAATCTTCTTCGAGTTTGTATGCTTATCCACTGATCGATCGACTTTATACACTCAGTTATTGCGTAATTGTATATACATCACCACCGCACTGTAACTGGGAAAACCCATGGATTTCGCTCCACCGTTGTAACATTCACCACCACTCATTCGCCCCTTTAATAATACCGGGGAAATCAGTGGTTCAAATTTAAGTCTAATTTGCTAAATAAAATGTTGTGTCTTTATTAATTCGTAATTTACACAGTCTTCGTAATGTATAACGTGTACAATAGTATTGGAGAAATGTACGCGCTTCATACAGACGGTGAAAAAGCGGGGACTGTCAATCAGGATTAAAACCCTTCTTTTCTGTAGCACCTTCTATCAATAATACAGTCTTTACGTTTTCTTATGCGTTACACGTTCACCGCCCAGCGAAAGCGGGGACTGTCAATCAGGATTATAACCCTTCTTTAGGACGAGGGGGTAAAGAGATGGCCGTCAACCATTTCGAGCGTTGTTTCTAGCCTCTACTGTTTTAGATTCGGCATGTTGACCCTACTGGCGCGCACCGACACCTAAACTTACCCCATCATCCAGGTGGGTGCCAAGGGAAGTTTGTTTCACCACTAATCGGCTTCCCAGGAAAATATTCAGCCAGGAAAAATTAACCCAAATAATTTATAAAATGATCTAAAAATAACTCATTTGAAAAAAATCTGTAATTGAAAATAAATCCATTAAATTACCCAAAAAGAGGAAAGCCTTCTTCGAAGAAGTTAACAGCGTATATTATTCCGTTTAACGTTGCTCAACTTCTAAAAAAAGTTCCTTAATTATAAACAATATTTTCCAAAATAGCTATATAAAATATCATATGTATACGATTTTTTCCTTCCGAAACTACTTTGGAAATGTGGAATGCGAAGATAAGCGTTTAACGTGTATAATTCTAGCCTTATTTAAAGTTTTACACCACTAGATCTTTAAATATGAGTTATCAAAAATGTTTTTGAAAAATTACCTTATTTATTGGGATATTTATCATTTACAATAAACAGCCATTGAAATTCGTTCAACCTAGTGGACCCAGGATGACCATTCTTCCTTTATTTTATAATTTTTCCTACATTTCCATGCTTATCCTTTAATTTTCCTATTTTAGGATACTATTTTGTATTTCGCGCGGTTTTTTTTAAGTTCCCGCGTACCTAGTTCACTTTTAGTAATACAGATGGCGCTCAATGTAGGAAAACCCTTTGATAAATCTTAAGCTACTTCTCCAAAACCAAACAACGGCAATGAACTGAGTTAAGAATATCGTCGTCTGCTTATTGTTCTGATTTCACTAAATTAAACAAATTTAAATTTTATTTACGCAAATCTCCTATATTAAGGGGGAAGACTACTGTTGCCATTGTCTACTTTCGCGTTATTTCAAGATAAACTCTTTTAATTTTGTATTTTAACTTATAAAATTATAATTTAAGTGTAGAACAGCCTCTTGTTTAGTGCTTAAAATAATTCTGACAATTTTAAATTTAAAAGTAATTAAGTTATTACGTTTTAATTTGGACCCCATACATCTCCTTAAATTATTTGCATAACCTTTTTAAACACCCTGAATATCGTAACAGATAGTGCTATTATTGAACTGTATTTGTAATTAGTACTATAGCCACTGATCGTTTAGTTTCCCACACTAAAGGTTTAATGTTAAACCGGTGAAAATGTATTAACTTATCTTAAGTTTACTTAATAAAAAGACGTTACAGGATATTGAATTGGCTAAAAATGTGTGGTTCTTGCAATTAATACAAAACTTTGGTAGTAACAAAACCAAAAACGTTTTATTTCCGTACTACTGTGGCCATTGTCTACTTTCGCGCTATTTCAAGCTAAACTCGTTTAATTTTGTATTTTAACTTATAAAATTAATATTTAAGTGTAGAACAGCCTCTTGTTTAGTGCTTAAAATAATTCTGACAATTTTAAATTTAAAAGTAATTAAATTATTACGTTTTAATTTGGACCCCCGGAGCTAAACAAGTTAGGCAAGCGCTCAAACTACCCTTTAGTTAGGACCTTATATCTCGTTAACTATTGATATTAGAGTTATCAAAATTATTTTAAGCACTAGAGGAAGGATCAGCCTAATAAGAAAAATATAATTCAATTATGTAATTGTTAAAACAGAAACGTTCACCTTGAACGAAAAAGAGTCTTTTACTATATTCTTCCCCCTTAAATCGAATTTTTTTAATTTAATAATCAAAATGTCGAGTAAAGAGGTATGCTTCTAATGAACAAGCCTTAACTAAAACACAAATCAGTGGGATGTAATTTAGTTAAAACCTCGGTAAAAACACAAGAAAAACCAAGGAATTGACAAAATTACCAATACCTGTTAAACCTTGGAACTCTGTGTTTAGAGATCTTTCTATACGTTCAGTGCTATCTAATTATTTACAACATAAGGTTCAATCTCGATCGTGCTACAATCAGCCGTCCACGTCCATTTCTTTGACATGCTATGGTAAGCCTCGGTTTGCGGACGACGTTTCACGCGATTTTGATTTTTAAGATATCGCCAGTCTCTTAAATAGCAGGTCAGTACGCGGCTCTATCTCTCTCTTATAACCACCTGGTACACGTTCATCACAAGCGTATTCTGCTCCCCGAGGGGGAAGAGATGGAGGTCGAAAAAAATTGGAAAGCATTCCTCTGCGCTCCATCTAGTGGAAATAATAGGATTTAAGCGCGCAATTCGAATTTCACTATTCTTACAAACATGAAAAAATTAAAAGTTTGTTATTAATATTTAATTATTAAGCAGTTGTACACTTTACACTTTGTTTAAATGTTAATTAAGAAAGTTAATTTTTTTTCTGGAAACTTTGCACCGTTTCGGTTGAGTTGATTTAGTAGTTTTCATCTTTTTTGTTGTTTGTGCATTTATTGAAACATTTGATTCAATTAATTTGGTCGCTTCTTCCCTTTGAGTAGAAGGATTCTCTAGGGTTTTGCAGCTGGTTTCGGCTCGTTCTTTTTAGCCAATAGGCTCTTGGTTTTTTCTTTGGCTATGAAATGCATTCTCGTGACGAGATAATTGTGAACTAACTTAGGCATAAGTTCATTTGAATGTTCTTCACAGCCAACGGGAGGACTGTCTCTACAAAAATGTTATTTATTATCTTCCAAAAAAGGTTTCCCATTAGTTCTCCTTTAGATATTTCTTACAAAATGTAATTTTCAACACTTCTGAACAGTTTGTACATTTCTTCCGAACAGTTCCGCATGTAACCATATGATTTTATGTCAGTGAGAAGACTTGGGTATTAGCCTAGCTGATTATTATTATTATTAGTTTGGCACTAGCGATGCATTTTTCATATTTAGTAAACTTCTTCAATTTAAATAGAATGAAGCCACAAAGATGATAAATAATCTCGTAGATAGTGTGGCATAATCATGTTCTACTTAACTTATTTCAAATTCAGTTTCGGTTTCCCAGATTTTTTCTCCTAAATCCTCCCGAATTTGAGTCTTCAAATCTTTGGACTGCGGGGCAGTTTCGTTTCTCTTTAACTTAAGACACTCTGCGTAACATGGCAAAATACCCTCTATTTCTCTGACTGAAAATTTCCTCTTTTAGCTCTTCTAATTGTCGTGTACGTTGAGAGCATTCTGTATAGGAACATAAAACTTATGATGCTCGGATGTTCATCAACTCCACCCGCTGACCTTATTAGACCGAAAAATCTCTGAAAATAATTTAGCTACTTTAAAACCAATTTCATAATGAAAGTTATACCGGGTTTTACCTCTAATGAATCTTGATTCACTTTTTCGATAAGAACATATTTCATTTCAACAGCATCCGAAGTCAAATAATTAATCAATTCCATTATGGATGATAAAGTTACTCTTAATGATTCCGCTGTAGTTTGTGAAACAAACTTTGGAGTTTCATCTTTTTGAGCTTCTGTAATGTCCAAAATTTCAAGAAATTCCTTAAGAACTTAAAAAAAATTACATTTAAATTAAAAAATTAACTTAACCAACTTTAGAAAAGTTAAAATTAACTTAAGCTTAGGGGAACCTGGTGTTAAATCATCTTTCTTGAATATTATGTGTCCCCATCTTCGATAGTACTGTATCCCATCAGCAACGCTCTTGCTAAATAGCTAGTTATAAAACAAGTTGGCAAGCCAATATATACCTCTCCTCGGAAGCATTGTCCCTAGTGGTAATAATCTCTCGAGATGACCGTTAAAGATATATCCGCAATTCAGAGTTATTTACTAAAAACGTAATCCTGGTTCAATCCCACCAGGTATAAAATTTTAATTTTAATTAAAATAATTGAGACGAAACAACTGAGTTTAATTTATTCAGAATAATATAAATTAAGTAGTTACAACAGCGAGTTAGACATACTAAAACAATGCACAATTGAATTTAACCCTATTTACAGAACAAGTTTATCAGTTAAATATAATACGAAGCAAATTTTAATGAAAGGAATATCTACAGAGGCTATTTGTATTATACTCGCTTACGAAATACTTGCCGCATCTTTAACGCTCATTTTATTTCAACACTCGCCCTTGATGAAGATACCGTAGAATAGCTATATTCGACATCTGGTAATGGACGACTCGTCGACTTCCTGTTGACGTTGTGACACATACCGCATGAAAAAGACAAATACCGTCCAATTTCCAATATCATATAATGACTCGCACACCCAGGAAATCAATGACTGCATTAGGAATCGTAGATGTCCAAATATCCTCACCAATAAAAAAAAATATTCACAAAGCACAGAAAGCCACTTGACTAAACGACAGCTGGTATATCAATAAATGGCCGTAGACGGAATAGTTAGGGCTCTTAATAAATAAAACAAAGGAGCCCAATTGATGAACTGTATTAAACATCTTAATCAGTCGAGAAAACGTTTAAAATAAATTACGAAGTAATGACGACCCAGTTAAAAACCAGACCAACTCGATATTTTCTTCATAAATGAACTGTTAAGCATGAAAACAAAGACGCTAAACACACAATAGATAAGAATATACGACTGAAAACATCCTACACATAAACATTACAACAATCAAACTGAATTAAAACCGTCGCGACGGTGAGCGTTTACGAAAAAAAACCATCCAAACCAAACCCAATCGCAAATTAATCCGTTAACGTTCACCGTCACACGGTGGTTTTGCCAACCCTTCGAGAAACTACGAACGCAGAGAATTCGAGAAACTGCGTACGCAGTGATTACACTTTGCACCGAAACTGCGAACGCGTTCGCAGGACACACACACAGAGAGACACACACACACAGACAGACAGACACACAGACACGGTGATTGTATAACCCCCTCCTAGAGGACATAGTCCCCTCGGAGAGGTAATTACATATTAGAAAGTTATCTTAATGTACCACAGGTAAATTGTTTTTTTTTAACTTACTTGCACAGCAACGCAAACATTCATTTTCAAAAAAGCAGTGGGACTGACATGTTTTTCTGTAAGTTTCGGTACTACTCTTAATGCGGCTGGACCTTGGTCTACTTCTAGTAACCATTTATATAAGTCGTAATTAATTTTTTCCATTCCAAATCTTACTAACCCATACTTCAACATATGGTTTCTTATACATTTCATTATATGAGGAACGTCGCATAAAAGAAATAAAAACCTTTCATCCGGATCAGATGGGTGGGGAATCTTGTTTTTAACATCTCCAATTTTTCCTGACACTCCCAAACTTTTCCATATACCCTTGTTCGTCTGCGCACCGTCACAAACAACACCATGTACCAAAGCACCATAGTTCTCGAGCATTAGTACAACTTGGATTATCATTTTGGCTAACACTGTTCCAGGAGTCACTCCTCTGGCAACAAAAACCGCAATAGGCTGCACCCACTTAGCCATAAATGGCCTCTTCCCACTACCAGGCTGCAAATAAACTTGGATAATTAGGGGTTTTCTCTTCATTGTTGTTCTTTTTAGCGTTTCTAGTGCACTTAGGCACAAAACAAGCCATTTCAAATACCAAGGTTTAAGCAGTTGAATGGATAAAATTATCTTTTATGATACCGACGGTTCTATATTAATCAAGATTCATGGCAATGTGAAGAGAGCTATACCCTGTTATGTAACAATTTAAAATTAACAATTTATTCTTAACACCTTTCATTAATTAAAAATTATAAACATACTTACTAACGTCACGCGTCGTAAGTTGCTATGTTAATTACCAGGAGGCGGGGGAGTTCCGTTTGTCCGATTTCTCATTGGGCCGACCACAAAATACACGTTACGCCGACTGTTCATTTGGCCGACTGCTCATTTGTCCGACTGAGAAATCGGCCAAATGGAGTGCTTATTTGGCCGACTAAACATTTGTCCGAATGTCCATTTTTCCGACAACTCATTTGTTCGACTGCTTATTTGTCCGACTGCTCAATTGACCGACTGCTCGTTTCACCGACAGCTCCTTTGACCGACTGCTCATTTGAACAACTGCTCGTTTGGCCGACTACTCATTTGGCTGACTGTTGGTCGACTGCTCATTTGGCCTACTTCTCGTTTGGCCAACTGCTTATTTGGCAGTTTGACGATACTAGGTGCGTTTGGCTAGGTTCTGTCCTCTAGGTCGCGGTTTAGAAGGCCCAGCTTGGTTATAAGGAACGAGTCTGGGGGGGGGGGGGGGGCGCCGGTCAGGCGCCAATACTGCCCGTTCTATAAGTCAACCTACCACTAAAGACATAGTTAAGGACAGGCTATAGTATAAGAGTCGGGGAAATGAGCAGTCGTTCAAATGAGCAGTCGGTCAAACGAGCAGTCGGTCAAACGAGCAGTCGGTCAAACGAGCAGTCGGACAAATGAGCAGTCGGTCAAATGAGTAGTCGGACAAATGAGCAGTCGGTCAAATGGGCTGCTCATTTAACCGACCAGAATTCCGGCTTAAAGAGTAGTACCATATTTACCATTTGAAGGGTAGCTTAACCGACTTCTCTCTTCCCGAGTAAATCTCCACGTTCAACTTAATATTTCCGTACGTTACACCACGAAAATAAAATGACACTTCTTATTCTCCAAACTGATATTGTTCCGCCAAACATTCATCAATAATAATAAAAATTTTAATATTTAACATTTTTGAGAGATTTGTTAATTAACATAATAATCAAGTTAAACACGAAATACAGAAAGGCTATACACTACTTGAAATTTTAAATATTATATGAAATGATGTTATGGTGCAATTTAAATAAAAACTAGATTTTAAATAAAGTTTTATTTGATTTTTATGCAGATAAATGCTACCTGTTATATGAGTAGTGAATTATTTTTTCATTTCTATAATACAAACGTTACTCTTAAGTATTTAAAGCGTTTAAAATAATTTTGACAATTTAAACGAAAAATTGAGCAGCTCCATATCAAACGATACGTAAATATTAATTATCAATTTTTGAAAAACTTTTCATAATACGGTCTTCCTTGAAGCCGCCTTCTCCGAACATTTTTCACGAATTTTGGAAATCCTTTAGCTATTTCGTAAAACAAAATCAAGACAGCGATACTCATACAGACTACGCAGATTTTAAAGAGTTTCGATATCTCTTTATCGTCAAATTTCTGTTCTTCATAAAGATCATCTTCGTTACTAGTTATGCATCCTTGGTATAGTTGATAAAAATGCCTATAGACTTCTTGATCGTAAATACCCATTGCTCCTGTGTATCTTATTCTGGAAAACAATCATTTGGTTTCAAAGAGCGCGTGTTAAATACAAGAGAAACTATTGTGGTTTCGTATGACAGATTATGTTCAAGACGGCGTCTCTTAATGAGTTTCGTTCTGCCATTGAATAAATTGTAACCAAATATAAAAGATATTTAAATGGTTTGTTTGGGGTGGTGCTTCTAGAAACGAACAGTTTTAAAAACAGTTCTTAAAACTAACCATAGTTGAAATCAGCACGCGATTACGAGATACTTGTTAAATTTAACCATGGCTAATTTCATAAATTTTTTTCATTCTTTACTCAAATTGTGACCAATAGAATGCCAGCAGCTTGAAACGCTGCGACGTCACCAATGTTAAACGTCTATTGAGAAAAAAACGCGAGTTTTCATGACAACCACTACGGAAGCTACGGCTGTGACGTCACTAACTTTTAAAAACGCATCAACTGCTAGCACTAAGCAAATCGTTTAATCAAGACCTGATTAACGACAGAGATTACTAGGAGCCAGATAAATTTTCATTTGAACCATGTAATTCATGTAAGATTTTGGTAGTTAATTTCGTCTTTTAATGAATTTCGTTCTGCCTTTAAGTAAATTGTAACCAAATATAAAAAACATTTAAATAGTTTGTTTGGGATGGCGCTTTTAGAAACGAATAGCTTTTAAAACGCTTCTTAAAACTAACCATAGTTGAAAACAGCACGGGATTAAGATATACTTGTTAAATCTAACGGTGGATAATTTCATAATTCTTCTTCATTCTCTACTCAAATTGTGACCAATTGTTTATAAAACAAGAACGCCAATGACCCGCGGTTTAACTTTAATAAAATTAAAAAAATTTAATTGATATTAAAATTGCTTTCATTTGAACCACGTAATTAATGCCAGGTTGTGTACTTATTTTTGTAAGACACAGAAGCCACCATGTATTCAGCAAAAATGACAGTATTAATAATGGTAACTTTCACAAATACGAAGCTATAGTAAATAGAGTTTTGTAAAATACCGTAACGAAATATACAAGTTGGCAAGCCAAAATATACCTCTCCTCGGAAGAATTGTCCCTAGCGGTATTAATTTCTCGAGATGTTTCTTAAAGATAGATCTCCGCAATTCAGAGTTATTTACTTAAAACGTAATCCAGGTTCAATCCCGCCCGGTATAAAATTTTAATTATAATTAAAATAATTGAGACGAAACAACCGAGTTTAATTTATTCAGAATAATATAAATTAAGTAGTTACAACAGCGAGTTAGACGTACTAAAACAATGCACAATTGAATTTAACCCTATTTACAGTACAAGTTTATCAGTTAAATATAATACGAAGCCAAATTTAATGAAATAAATATCTACAGAGGGTATTTGTATTTTTCTCGCTTACGAAATACTTGCCGCATCTTTAACGCTCATTTTATTTCAAATTAAACATCTTAATCAGTCGAGAAAACGTTTAAAATAAATTACGAAGTAATGACGACCCAGTTTCAAACCAGACCAACATAAGTGTAAGCGCACGATGTATACAACTCGATAAAAATATATGACTGAAAAAACGAAATAAAATACAAATAAGACGAAAGATTTAAAATTAAAAAAACTGATCCTAATAAAACGTGAAAACACCCTCCACGTCACGCACATTCGAAGTACGCATAAGTAACGTTATACTATATCCAGTTTAAAATATTAGAGTATCAAAAAATTAAAATAACGAATAGAAAAATACACAATAACAACCCAATCCATCAGACTTCAGAAACAAAACTCATTGAAAAATATTAAAACGCAGTCAAGCAATCAGACTTCAGAATCAAAATAATTCATAGAAATATATTATAACGCAGTCAAGCACTAAATTAGTTCTAATACTTAGAAAACAAGCAATAGAAAATATAATATCAAGAAGCGCAACACCTTACCATTCACAAATACGATTTTTCACGATATTATAATGAAACCGGATAAGCTTTTGACATGACTTACGCTCATAAAGGTTCCTCTAAAACTGGACGATTTTGCGGGAATAAGGAAATAAACTTAAAAAATAGTAGATACAAATATAAGACAGAAAAAGCCAACAATACCAAAGATTAGACAAAAAAGAACGTAATCTCGATCAGTTAAAAAACACAACAAACAAGATTTGACTTTTAAAGTTTCATACGTAAACAATGTAGACTTTAAAAACCATTAATATACTCTTCTGCTAAGCTGAGTTTAAAGAAATAAAAAAACAACCGCACCAACCGTTAACGCTTACCGTCAGACGGTGGTTTTGCCAACCTTTAAAGTTCTGCAAAAACAGTTTTTCGGAGAGTTAAAAATGTTCAACGCAAAAAGTTCAAGCGTGAAGTTCGAAGAAGACGGCGTGCCTCGCTTAGCTGCTGCATGGCACGACCTTCGACCCTTTTCGCTTGCGTTTGCCCCCCCTTCCTTGGCACAAGACCTCTGGCTCTAATTAGCTTCGCTTGCGTTCGTTCTCTTATCTCAGTCCCCCCCGTCTCTATCTGTGTCACAAAGACACCTTTGCCCAGGCCACATAGTTATTTCGGCTGCGTTTGGTACTCGCCCATCTGCTCTTCGGTTTTCGTTGGACAAATGGTAACTTTTCTGTTTCTTTTATTATGTTTTAATTCATTGAGCGGAGCTCTCTTAGCAGCGAGTTCAATGGGAAAGTTTTGTCCGTCTGTCCGTCCGTTAGTAAGGTTCAAAGGAGGGGGGACGCAAGATAAAGAGGCATGGTATGAGATACGGGTTGCGAGAGAGAGAAAGCGAGAGGGCAGGAGGGCAGGGGGTGCTAGACGGGGATACGAACGGTCGTCCGTTAGTAAGTTTGAAAGGAGGGGGGGCGGAAGAGAAAGAGGAATGGTATGAGCCACGGGTGGCGAGAGAGAGAGAGAGAGAGAGAGAGAGAGAGAGAGAGAGAGAGAGAGAGAGAGAGAGAGAGAGAGAGAGAGAGAGAGAGAGAGAGAGAGAGAGAGAGAGAGAGAGAGAGAGAGAGAGAGAGAGAGAGAGAGAGAGAGAGAGAGAGAGAGAGAGAGAGAGAGAGAGAGAGAGAGAGAGAGAGAGAGAGAGAGAGAGAGAGAGAGAGAGAGAGAGAGAGAGAGAGAGAGAGAGAGAGAGAGAGAGAGAGAGAGAGAGAGAGAGAGAGAGAGAGAGAGAGAGAGAGAGAGAGAGAGAGAGAGAGAGAGAGTATAAAAAGGCTTTATTATTCTAGCCAAAACATAGTTAGTTTTACAAATTAATTAAATAAAATTACAAATACAGATTTTCATAAATGCACATATACATATTCAAACTAAGCCAAAATCTGAAATTAAACCAATACGTTAACAGCTTAAGAGGATAATCAAAAAGTGGTAACTAAGAATTATTAATGTTTAGAAATAATTTACATGTGTAACAGATGTAAATTTGGAATATTGCATTAAAAATTATCATAGGAAGTATACGCAAATTAAACGGTAAGCAATTTGAGGTTATAAATATTTTTCCAATTCAGTTACGTTAACACGCCATGTATTGTTAAATAAATCAATTTGATCATGTTTTCGAGCCCATGTCAGGGCTAATTTAATACGAGAAATGAACTTTCCACGGAACCGATTGAATAGAAGTTTCGAAATTATTTTAGGAGGTTGATCTTCAAAATTGGCATGACCGTCTCGCAATGCAGCTCTGTATAGGGTGTCTTTAAGTAGTACGTAGGCCAGGTTGCAAGCGCGATGGGGGCGGAAATCGGGAACTAAAAACCAGTAATGATATGGGCTGTGAGAGTGTCCTAACAATTTAGATAGAAAATTTTGAACGTCAATCAGAATGGTCGTGACAATCGGGCAAGTATAAAACATGTGAAGAACGTCACCAACCGCTGGACAGAAGGGACAGTCCTGAGTCTGGTGAGTGTCCGGGTCAAAGTGATGTAAGCGGGTGGGAACTGGAAGAGCTTCGTGAAGTAGACGCCATTGGGTGGCATTTTCGTGGCGGCTAGAAAGCGGACTGACGGTGTTGATGCTCCAAAATTTGTAAGATTTTGGAGCAGTGAGGTCAGGTGGGACGAGAGGCCGAGGGAACTCGGACGTAAGGCGAATGATGTGAGAATAAGAGATCCGGGATAAGCCAATACCCGAAAGATGGAGTGTCGTATTCAATGAGCCGGACAGGTTAAGGACAATCGTTGGGGAAAGAGAGTCACCAAAAACATGGTCATCTCGAACACCACGAATGTCAAAAACGTCGGGAAAGGCGTCAAGGACACCCTTTTGTAAAGCACGGAACGATTTCACTGTCAAGCGAGAAACGGATTCCGGTGAAGAGGCGAGATCGGGAGCGTGACGCCACCAAAGGGAGACCGGATCAAGGAGATCTATGATGGAGGAAATTCCGTCACGAGTGAAACGATTAAAAAGAGTTCCTAAGAATGGAGTTTTGTCTGAGTCAGTGATACCTGGGTTATCAAACAACGGAATGTTGGCCAGGGCCTCCACGTCAATGTTATCAAGAGAAAGGTTAAACTTTAGAGCAGCTAGGTTTTCAGAAAGCGAATTATAAAATGGAGAATGACAAGGCCGAGGTTTGTTAGTACGGAAATGATGAGAAAGCGAATAGGAAAAACCGTGGATGAAAGCGGAAGCGGTAATATGGTTAGGTTGAGTAGGAGCAGTTTGTAAAAGAGTAGCGACACTGGCGGCGCGAAAACTTCGAATTTTGTTCACGATCGAAACGAGTCCTAAGCCTCCAACTGGTTTGGGAAGAAGACAATGTTCTCTTCTCACCCAACGAACCTTATCCCAAACAAAAGCCTCAAGAGCAGATTGACAACTATTGATAAAATCATCCGGAGGATTCAATACTTTGAGCTTGTGCCACAAGACACTGGCCGCTAACTGATTGGCGATATTAACACGGCCGTAAAGGGAACAATGGGGCTTAATGGGCCTCCATCGAGCGAGAACACGGTGAAAGGCCTCTTCAAGTTCCGTCCAATTTCGGGAAATAACCGACGGGCTGTGACCGAGATGGACGCCGAGGAATTTGCAGCCTTCAGAAGACCAAACAAAACCCAGCGGAGAATCCATACGACCACGCCAACTACCACACCAGAGACCGACAGTCTTCAAGTTATTAACATTCGCTCCAGAATGAACGCAGAAAGTATCCAGGCAAGTTCTCAATACCTGGAATTCAGTGTCTTCTCGAATAAAACAGGTAAGATCATCAGCGTACGTACCATTAGTCACTCGGCGGTGAGGAATTAATTCGTTGGGACGAGAGAGCTCAAAGTCGAGAAGACGAAGGAGTGGCTCGATCGCAATGGAAAATAAAGCGCCAGACAGAGGACAACCTTGGCGAATTCCACGGTTGAAATTAACGGATGGGGTCAGCGAGTTATTAATTTTAAGGTGAAAAGACGAATTGGAATAAAGTGTGGCAATAGAGCTAGAGAATTCAGGAGGGAAACCAAAAGCGCGAAGAACATTTAAGAGGTAATCATGATGAATGGAGTCGAAGGCTTTCTCGAAGTCAATATTTACGAAAGCGAGGGGCTCATCATTAACGTCAGCGAGATCAATAAGATCTCGAAGAACATTTAAATTGTCAAAAATTGTGCGAAATGGGACCGAATAGGATTGCGAAGGCGAAATTATATCACAAAGAACAGAATTAAGTCGAAGGGCAAGTACTTTGGCAAAAATTTTGTAATCGACATTTGTCAAAGAGAGAGGACGCCAATTGCGAAGATCGCGAGGGTCTCCCTTCTTAGGCAAAAGACACATCACCGACTTCGAGAAAGCCTTTGAGTATGGAGAATTTTTAAGATCTTTCAGCAGTTCACGATATACTTGAAACAGGGCATGGCCTAGCACGTCCCAAAAGGTAACGTAAAATTCCGTAGGGAGCCCGTCCAAGCCAGGGGAACGACCCCGAGACATGGATTTAAGGGCACGAGAAAATTCGTCAAAAGAGAAAGAATTTTTAAGTGAATCAGCAGATGATGGAGAAAGCTGAGGCAAATTTTGAAGAAAAGGCGGTAAAGCCGAAGGTAGGACTGCGTTAGAATTGGAATTAGAGTAAAGATCAGAATAAAAATTAATCACCGTTTCACGTACATCTCGAGGATCGGAGACCAATTCTCCATTTAAGTCAAAAACATTCTCCATTGGTTTAACGGCAGAAACGCGAGAAGTCCATCGGAAAAATTCAGCTGGGGGCTGATCGACGTTCGCAACGTGGGCCATTCGACTCTTCAAAAGAGCGTCCTTCGCGCGATTGTTTAAAATATCATTCAATTGAGAACGAAGTTCTCTCGCTTGGGCACTTTCGGGGTCATCAAAATTGTGTACTTCACGCTGCAATTCACATAAGCGAGAGCGTTCCAAGTTGGATAAGTGGTTACAGAATTCCCGACAAACTGCTCGGGCATTTGGTTTGAAATCGTCGAACCACCACTGTGACCAAGAACGGCCAGTGGAGTTCGAGCACTGATCATTCACAGATTTACGAATGAAATTTTTAACATCACTTACAAAATCAGGATCTTCAAGCGCCTTAATGTCCAACTTCCAATAGGCCGGTTTAGACCGAACTTTCGAAAGCGGATCTGCGATACGTAAGATAACTGGGCAGTGGTCAGAGAAGGGGCACACTTCGTGAACACACGCTCTGATGGGGGTGGCGCTGTCGACGTAAAAACGGTCTAAGCGTGCCCGAAAGACACGACCACGCTGAGGGACGGAAGACCAAGTATAAGAACGCGTATAAGGTTGGAAAATTCTAAAAGCATCTTGCAAATCCTGGCCGTTTACGAGGGAACGGAGGGCTTGCGAGACGTTCGTACGCCGATCGATACAGTCACGACGGTCTAGGGATTCGTTAAGAGTGCAATTAAAATCGCCATTTAAAATGACGGATTCACCTGCAGGTAAATTTTCAATCAGAATTTTTAAATGATTTAGAACGTCTAACGCAACTTGATCGTCGTTAGACGGAATATAAACGGAGAATACATGTGTGAAATTTTGAGGGGTGAGTTCAAAACGAATATAAACCAAATAACTTAAGTGAATTTTGACTTCACGAATGAAAGAGAGGAATTGGGGCTTCATACCGATGGAAACACCGGAACCCAATTTAGAAGCAAAAGCGTGTTCGAAAGAATACGACCAGTGTTTCCAGAGGTATGACGCCCCAAAATCCGTTTTAACATTAGTTTCTTGGAGACAAACAATATCAGGATTAGAATTTTGAATAAATAAACGAGCGCGGGTATTGGTCTCGGGGGTACCAATACCTCTAACATTTAAGGAATAAATTGAAAACATTAAAATAAAAATAAAAATAAAGTTCATAACTGGTGGAGAAGAGAATTTACTTGGCCGAGTCGGATTGTAGTTCCTTGAGAATTTTGCGTTCCCATTGGTAGATCGCCTGCTTAGACATTCGCGAAAGCGGGCTTTTCCTGTGGGAGGCGTCGTTTTTTCGGATTCCTTCCAGTTGTTTCAGAAGGGCAGCCGCCGAATCAGTGTGCTGACGGACGTGTTCAAGAATGGGAATCTTTGACCTGTACATCGCGTCGAAAAGGCTGACGAGAGACGAGTCGCTGAGCGGAGCAGATGAAGGAGAACTGGCATCAAATTCTGAGTCAATGAAGTCCGACAGGTCGTTGTTAGAAGTAACGCTTGAATAGGATGAGGCTGATGATTGAGATTTAGCTTTGGGCATAGTCTCAACCAGAGACAATTTCATCGGAGGTTCAGACTTGTGCACGGTAGAAGGCTGCCTCTTATTTTTGTTTAACACGGTAAACCCCGGAGGGTGTTGACGAATGGGAGAAGAAACGGGTGTCTTAAAGACGTCCATACTGACATCCGGAAATTCCACACTAGGTACAATTGGTGACATGTCCAAAACGGGATGATCATCGTCTTTTTGAGAGGCCATGGTGACATCCATTTCAATTTCAGCGGCGTTTTCAACCGCTTTCGGTGTGGTAGAACTGTTTTCACCGGCTGGGACCCTTTCAGCGTGAGATTTGGGGCAATGATCACGGGTGTGGCCAGTCTTGTGACAATTGTGGCACTTGATATCCGTGGAAATGAAGAAAGTATACGGAACGTCGTCCAAGTCGACAAAAATTCTCTCGGGGAGCATTTCACGAACTTTAGAGGTGGGAAACTTCATCATCACTTGTCGACGGAAACTCTGCAAAGCCGGAAGTTCTGCATCAACGTACGAGGCTTTGAGAGTCTTAATCGGGCCAACGACGGAGCCGTAGGCCGACATCAGATCACGCAAATCCGCGTTTTCAAAGTGCGGCGGCACGTCAGACACCACCACGCGTGTTGGAGGGGTGCCGATAGCGTGGCATTGGACGAGCGTATTGTCAGGCATCGGAAGACCGTTGGTCTTCAAATCCGTTGCCCAGGTCGAATTGATAAAAAATAGTTGGAAAGTACCTTGTACTCTAGCGAAAGCGTAGATTTGAGTCGGGTTAGTGGAAGCCTTTATTGCATCAATGAATTCTTTATTCGAATAGGGATAAATTGAAGAGTCTATCAATATACCGTGCGAGGCGGTGATCTTCTTGTTGGTGGTGTTCGTTGGATTTGGCTTGGAACGGAATGAGTGCCTTTTTTGTTGAGCTCGGTTCGGTCGGTTCATATTTGGTTTTCGCCCATTCTTGGCTACCGCATCAGAGAAAGAAAATCGATTCGGATTTGATGTTTTCGGGTTGACGGTGGATTGATTAGGATTGGCGGAGTCCGCCGAGATTGAAACGGTTGGCGCGAGACCTTTTGAAGCCATGGCGCGAGGTTTGAAAGTTTTATTCCGCGCGCGCGCGAAATTAAAAACTTTCAAAAGTCTTGAACCGGAATAATACAAAAATAAAGCCTGTACGGCACTTTGAACTATAAAAATACTCTAAAAATCGGGAGCGTTAAAAAGCGCGAACTTTATAAAACGAGAGAGAGAGAGAGAGAGAGAAAGAGAGAAAGAGAGAAAGAGAGAAAGAGAGAAAGAGAGAAAGAGAGAAAGAGAGAAAGAGAGAAAGAGAAAGAGAGAAAGAGAGAAAGAGAGAAAGAGAGAAAGAGAGAAAGAGAGAAAGAGAGAAAGAGAGAAAGAGAGAAAGAGAGAAAGAGAGAAAGAGAGAAAGAGAGAGAGAGAGAGAGAGAGAGAGAGAGAGAGAGAGAGAGAGAGAGAGTTTTTTTTTTGTTTTCAAACATGGCCTTTATTACGGCGGCAAGATCAGTTACATGAAATCAAATACAAAATTAAACTAAAAAATGGTTAACATTTACACAAAAAAGCGCTCATTTTCCATTTCGGGCACGTCCCATAAAGATTTAAATAGTGGTTCTTTGTTCATTAAAATCGCGAAAGCTTTCCGCGACCGGTATCGGCCAAGTACTCGTATTTTACATTTATAAAATAGCCATTGATAAAAGAATTTAAAATTAGTACTAGAGAAATTGATATTGGATAAATGGTAATACCTATCCTGGAGAATGCATTTAGCGACCACGAATACCAGGTTACAAAAACAATGATTACCTGGGGTACTTGCCAGGTAGAAGAAATCGCTGGGGCGATGCTGGTGACCGGTGTGATATAACACCCATTTTAAAACTTCGTTTATAAATTGAGAGATAATAGGACAGTCAAAGTAATTATGACAAAAAGAACCGATTGCGGGACAAAAAGGACAATGTGGAGTTAGTATATCGGGTATAATATGAAAAAGTCTTGATGGACACGGAAGAGCACCATGGAGCGCCCGCCACTGAACACCATTTTCAAGTCTCGTTGTAAAAGGAGATAGCTTCGAAATTCTCCACGAAGCGGAACACTCCTGAAGTGTCACAGGAGCAACAGTTACCGGGCGAACCACCGAGTGAGCGCGGGACACGAGAGAAAGGTAGACCAGTCTCGTGGAGGCATCGTCTTCGAAGGACACACGCGTAACACCAGTGAGTGATGCGGTTTCGAGTACGTAGGAATGGGAGGTACACATACCAAAGGTAAAAGTACCAACGACCCCGGAAGAGTCAAAAACACCAGGAAAGGAGCGTATAATTGCAGCCCGAATTCCGTGCAGAGCTAGAACTTGACCACGAGATGGACGCGAGTCTTTGAACAACGCGTGGGCGGAGATCCACTTCCGAGTTAGCGGATCGACGAAGTCACTGAGGCGCGTGTAGCCCGACCGTGAGAAGAACGCGTGAGAAACCGAAGGCAAAGGCACGCCTTGCACCGAGGACACAAACGGTGAGTCGAAAATGGGAAGCGTCATGAAGACGTCAACCGTGACGTTGTTCGCTGAATACCGAACACCGGACGAATGCCAGGCGGCGTAAATCGTCGAGTAGAACGCGTTAACGATATTAACGTTTGGTCGTAGTAGTAGGAGATCGGTGAGCGAAGTAAAAGCGGGCACACACTGACTGAGAACAGCCGAAGCCGTGACTGCACGTGGCATGGTGGCACCAGTACCGTTGGAAAGTGAGATGGCTTCGGTTAAACGAAAGGCCTTGATCTTGAGGGCGACTTCCGAGAGTCCGAGGCCCCCTGAGTATTTGGCAAGGTAGAGAGTGGAGGACGGCGTCCAGTGGATACCATCCCATAAGAAATTAACAAGCGCCTTTTGAGCGGCAGAGACGAAGTCGGGAGGTGGCTGAAGAACTTTAAGTCTGTGCCATAGGACGCTTGCCGCGAGCGAGTTGGCAATTAAGGTCCTTCCTTCGAGAGAGCAAAGATGTCGGAATTTAGACCACCGACCAAGGACGTTATGAAGACGAGTTAGAAGTTCTGGCCAGTTCGTGGCGTCGTACGATTTAGAGTTTCCTAAGTAAGTTCCTAGGAAAAGACCGCCGTCCGAACGAGACGGGATACCGAGGGGAGTATCGAGACGCCCCTTCCACGAACCGCACCAAAGGGTGAAAGACTTGTTGAAATTAACCACCGCGCCCGAAGCGTCGCAGTACTTATCCAAACAGTCCTTGAGCGACACGAATTCTTCGTCATTTCGTAGAAAGTTGTTGGAGTCATCAGCAAACGTACCGTTGATAATTCGAAAATGATTTGGACCAATCCGGCCTCCAATTCGGGACCGAAGAAGACCCAAAAGGGGTTCCAATGCCAGGGTGAAAAGCAACCCGGACAATGGACAACCCTGGCGAATTCCTCGACGAAACGGTATAAGGTCGGTCACAGCATTGTTGAAACGCACGCGAAAAACCGAGTTAGCGTAAATCACCTTTAGCGAGTCAATAAAACACGTCGGAAAACCGAAGCGAGCGAGCACACGAAAAAGATATTGATGGTCGACACGATCAAACGCTTTTTCAAAGTCGATGTTAACAACGGCAAGTGGTTCGTCGAGGCTGTTAGCGAGAGAAATGAGGTCACGCAGGACGGCAAGCGTGTCGTAAATGGTCCGACCCGGAATCGCGTAGGGCTGAGACTCATGAACTATCGTGGAAACAACGGATTTAACACGGAGAACTAAGAGTTTTCCGTAAATTTTATAGTCCGCGTTTGAAACGGAAATAGGACGCCAATTGGAGAGGGCAAATAAATCCCCTTTCTTTGGAATAAGCGAAACAACCGATTCCGCGAAAGCAGGACGAAAGTGCGGATTTGATTGAAGATCGCGATAGACGTGTAGAAGTAGCGGAACAAGAATATCTTGATAGAGAAAGAAAAACTCTACTGGCAAGCCGTCTATGCCCGACGCCTTACCACGCGGCAAGGACGAGAGCGCGTCAGAGATGAGGGACTCGGTTATTGAACTTTGGATGCTAACAACATCGTCGTCAGCAAGAGTGGGTAAGTCGCGAAATAACTCAGTCTGCGAAGGGGTTACAGACGGGGACGGGCTGAAGGAAGAATATAGAGACGAGTAGTAATTAACTACACGGTCACGAATAGACACGGCGTCACGAATAAGAACGCCCGACTCATCGTAAAGGCCATGAATCACGGAACAGGTCCGCGCCTTCTTTTCAAGTCCATAGAATTGCTTGGAGGGAGTATCGACAGCGTCCGAGAATTCATTTCTCGAGCGAACGAGGGTATCACGCGCTTTCTTCAGTAGCAAGGAATTTAGTTCTTCCTTACACTGAATATATGCCAGCGAATCCGGAGGGTGAGACGCGAGAGCCATCTCCAGATTTTTCGTAGAAATATCGTTTCTGACGCGAAACTCGTGGGCGAGCGTAATAAGAAAAGACTTTATGGATGGCTTGAAAATACGAAACCACCAATAGCTCCAGGTAACATGGTGAGGGCGGTCGCGGACAAGAGCTAAAATCGCGGTTCGAACTCTCGTGGCGAAAACAGTGTCGAGTAGCATTGCCGGGGCGAGGCGCCAGAAAGGAGCCCGTCGCGGAATGCTTACATTATCAAGAAAGACACAATGAACGGCGTCATGGTCAGAGAAATACGTTGGTAGGTGCGAAACGGACTGAAGGGACGCGGAAGAGTTATAGTACAGGCGATCCAGACGAGCGGAGCGCAACACAGCGGCAGTTCTCATTCGCCAAGTAAAAGAGCGCCTAAGTGGGTAAAAGTGACGAAAAGCGTCAACGAGGTCATTTTGATTAACTAACTCGGATAAAGCCAGGCAAACCCTGGTGCGAGTCTCCGCGCAATTAGCGCGATCAGCTGCTGGATCTAGTGTACAGTTGAGGTCACCGAAGAAATATATATTGTCGGAATCCTCAACTGTCGCGAGGTGAGAAGAAATGAACTCGAGCGTACTAAGGGCTAACGCGTCATCAGATGACGGAACGTAAACCCCAAAGAGGTGTTCGAAATAGGGAGCAGCTGGTGTACCGCGAGCAAGACGGACGTATATGCAATGACCATGAAAAGAATCATGAAAGTTTACGTATTGGGCGAGCGCCGGAGAGAGACCGAGTGAGACACCAGTACCACGAGAAGAAGCCGAGCAGCTATGATAAAAAATGAATGGCCAAGTGGTCCAAATATAAGAATTCGAAAACTGTATAGAAACGTTTGTTTCTTGGAGACAAAGTACAGAAGGATTGGGTCGGGATACGAAGTCTCGGGCGCGAATATTCGTGAGAGAGAGAGAGAGAGAGAGAGAGAGAGAGAGAGAGAGAGAGAGAGAGAGAGAGAGAGAGAGAGAGAGAGGGGGGGAGGTCCACGCGCGTTTGGATATTTTAGCGTGAACGGGCTCGACCGATTTCGCGCGTGCTTCCCGAACATTTTAACAAGTTGAACAAGACACGAAGAATTTATGCTAGCGCCTATTCATGAGGGGAATTCCTTCGAGGGTTTTTTTTATTGAGAGATAGGGAAACTGGCAATGGTACTATAGGCAACGTCAAATATCTATATTTTCACCGATACTCGCGAGTATTTAAACGAGCTGCCACTTTGTGTGCTTGTTAATTTTCCAACATACTCAGGTCCGTCGTTATACAATAATCTGATACCGATCCCACCAATCACCGTTTCGTTTAAAAAGGGGGCGGCCACTTGTACTCGTAAGCAATTCCCACTGCAATTTGCTTACGCAATCAGCATTCATCGTTCCCAGGGCTTAACACTTGAGCAAGCAGTTGTTGATCTCGGACCCAACGAATTCGCTTTTGACATGGCATACGTTGCCGTTTCGCGCGTAAAATCATTGGACGGCATAATTTTCGATCGCGGATTTAAAGTAGAACGACTTTTGAAAGTCAATAGTAAGACCGGGCTTTAAAAAAAAAGAACTGGAGAGGCTGAAACTACTATGATATGTATGTCATAAAAATAAAAGTTATTACCTTAATTTATTTAAATGTGTGTTCAATATTTGAATTATTTATATTGTCGCTAGCTCGTTCCGCTCAGGTTTTTGTCAAAAATACCCGTTGGGGTTTTGTGACGCCCTAGTATAGACATTACTATGACCCCTCATTTATACTGAGATCGCTCAGTATAACACAATCCCGCTGTGATATTCAAAGCTTGCAAATTTTTGCAAAAATTCGAAGGTAGTTTGATGTTTTCGCTTTGCTGATCGATCGGCACAGTTCCGTTACCAATTTCCAAAAGGAAGTTTGCGAAGCGTTCTGCAAATTTGTCTCCGTGCAATGAAACTCTCAGTTTGGTGGTTAGGGTTGTTTCCTTTACGTGTTTCTAGAGGTGTGAAGCTTTGAAGCAAGCATTTAGTTCGTCAGCTGGTGTACCCCTCGGAATGAGAGGTAGGGTCTGCCTAAAGTCTCCGGCCAATACAACTACGACACCACCCATAATTCTTTCGTCACCTCTAAGATCTTTAAGCGATAGATCCAGGGCTTCCAGCGCTGCCTTATGAACCATCGTACACTCGTCCCAAATAATAATTCGACATTCTTGGAGAACCCTGGCTTTACCAGTGCCTTTACTGATATTGCATGTTGGATTTTCAGCATAGGCTAAGTTTAAAGGAAGTGCAAACGTAGAGCCAGCAGTCCGACCACCAGATAGAAGAGTTGAAGCAATTCCCGATGATGCTACCGCCAGAGCAATTTGTTTTTTGTTTCCTAATTTTAGCTAATAGTAAATTTATAAGGAAGGTTTTTCCTGTACCACCAGGAGCATCGAGAAAAAAAGGCCCCAGTTTCTGATGAAACTGCCATTCTATAGGCAGCTACTTGACCTTCGACCAGTCGTGGTTCATTTTCGTCAATGAATTGTTTTAACTCATCGGTATTGTAGTTGGTTTCGCGCAAAATATCTCTACATTCAGTGATTATTTCGTCCCTCTGCGGCGATGGAAGACCTAAAACTTGCAAATTTTTTCCGACCATACTTCGAACTTTATCCTCCAATAAAATTAAGGCTTGGTTAAACATTCCTGATGTGAATTCTCTCTCCATTTTGTTATTTCTCCTCGTCCTTATTAGAATGTCCTCGGCCTTATTAGAATGTCTTCGGCCAAGCTCTCTTTGTGCGCCTCCCACAGTCCTATTGGATTTGAGAGTCCACAAAATGCCAGGAGAACGGCAAACAGATTCCTTAATTTGAAAAGCGAATCCTTCGATGCGGCTTCTCTCATCATAACATCCCATTGGCCGTCTATTTCTAAAAGACCTCTAAGTTGGCATGCTTCGCGATAAGTGGTGCATACGGTGTCATCAACGGTCTTAAGAGCTTTAAATGATGTCGGACCTTTCATAGTGTGTAATAACAGTCTGAAGTAGAAGCTTTCGCCGTTAGTGGGGGTGAACTGTATATACACGACCAAGTGCATCAGTTGCATATATGACAGGATTATCAGTAACGGGTACACCCTGCACTCTACGTTTGAAGTTTTTAGAGCTGATATTCCAGGTATAATATCTCGGTATCTCGCAGTAAAAAAGCGTTTTTGCAAAGTCATCTCGTTGACATAGCTTGAAAAAAGCAGTCAGAGTTGTGTTTGGAGGATCTTGAACTCGATCTTGGGCGTTGGCTTCTGTGAAATAGACCCTTTGACCATTTTCCAAATGGACACTCAAGTCATTCACTGTTGGGTAACGGTCGTGTTTAGGGAAACCAGTAGTTTGTAAGCCAAATACCGCTTGATCGCAACCCTTATTAACGTAAGTACAAATGTACTTGATTGATTTTACTGAATTGCAAAATTCGACATTTATATGGGCACAAAATATGCGCGACAATAAAGGGCAATAGGGAACAACTCATTTGTTGTCAATCTCAACTTCTTGACCTCGCATTGTAATAATGCTTGATAACCCCCCGTGACCTGGACTCCTTCTCCGGTATTTCGGATAGCCATCTTTTCCGGTCGAAGTCTCGTGTACTAAAGGGCCAGGGTATCGTTTAGTGCATTTACCGCCTTTCATGCAAGGTGAGTTAGGATTCAACATACCGCATGGCTCATGTATCATATTTTTGACGATTACACCATGCAGTGTGGAGTCTTCATGGGGATCAGGAAGCTCCGTGCTTATCACCTGATCAATCTGGTTTAGTCTTATTTTTTCTTTTAACCAAATCAAAACGTGGGCATGCGGTAAGCCTCTTTTCTGCCACTCAATGGAATATATCCAACATCGGACTTCTCCGAAACTCGAACCTTTAATTATTAAGTTCATAAACGTAATCAGTTTTTGCCGGAAAATTCTTGCTGTAATATCATGGCGGTCTTGCGATGACTGTCCAGGAAAAAGAGCAGCGGTAATTTCAGGCCACCCAGGGTTGCAGGTGAATGTTAAAAATACATCTGACGTGCCATAATATCTGACATAAGTCATGGCGTCTTGCGTATATTCGTGCATATGGCGTGGTCCACCCGTGAAAGATGACGGTAGAATTACTGTGCGTCCCACTTTAGAAGCATTTCCGTCTGTAGGAATAGCATCTCTTAAATGTATGTAATCTTTGATTTGTGCGTACAAAAAGAAGTCTTTCAGTTTCTATTTTGGCAAACTGGTGGAAAAGTTGCCGGTAGAATAAAATGTGATTGAGGCATCCTGGCCTAATCATTAATCGGTATGCGTAAAAATCCATAGCAGAAACCTTTTCCCCATGGATTGGTTGGCCGGTATTTGATTTGACTTGAGGAATTTGGAAATTGCCCTCTGGTTGATTTCTTTTTCTTAGTCACCCATAAAGTAAATCTGAAGAAATTTGGGTTCTTCGTTTTCTAGAGGAAGCAATGATCCAGCGAGGTGGTAAACCTGGCCCTGTACTTTAAAGGTTGGCATAAACCCCGGAGGCCGAATAATTTTCGTAGCGCCGAAGGACGTCATTTGGAAACTCGAGTTATATTTTCTGAGAACCGTGATAAACTTTTTGATTGTGCGGTATCGGCAGTGAGAAGAGATTTGAGTGGTTCGGGCGGCTCGAGTAAAGTAGGTAGGCTTACCTTAACCGATGAACAACACATGCCAGGAGTTTTCGCCTTTCCATTTAGCAGCGCCGCCGAACTTACAAATTATGGACATATCTCCAATAGAGAGCAATGTTATATCCTCATAACGTTCATCCGCTTGATATTTGAAAGCAGCTCCTTTCAGGCAGATCCATGTTTTAGATCTTGAGATTGAAGTTCTTTCTTGTTGAGATTGTAGCCGTAGTCGTCGTTCGGAAGACGGTGCTCGTGATCTCGAAGTCGCCGCTCTCACCCGTAGTTCCCCAAGGCGTGATTGCGTCTGCGAAGACGTTTCTCGCGATCTAGAAGGCATGCTCTCACCCGTAGTTCCTCAAGGCGCAATTGCGTCTGCGAAGACGTTTCTCGTAACCTCGAAGTTTGCGCTCTTTGTTTTTCATTATCACGGCGGGATTGTGTTATACTGAGTGATCTCGAAACAGCTATCCTTTGACGTTGCTCAGCTAAACGTATTTCCGTTTGCAAAGGAGTTTCACGTGACCATAAGACCTAAAACGTTCGAGTCTTAATTATCTTGCTTCGTCACTTTCGTTGTCCCTTTTTCTTTTAGTGTCCGTAGCCAAAGATGTATTTCTACCCAAATAAGGCTTTCTTTTAGGTGGAATGACTATAAATGAGGGGTCATAGTAATGTCTATATGAATTGAAACATAATAAAAGAAACAGAAAAGTTACCATTTGTCCAACGAAAACCGAAGAGCAGATGGGCGAGTACCAAACGCAGCCGAAATAACTCTGTGGCCCGGGCAAAGGTGTCTGTGTGACACAGATAGAGACGGAGGGGGGGGACTGAGAAAAGAGAACGAACACAAGCGAAGCTAATTAGAGCCAGAGGTCCCGTGCCAAGGAAGGGGGGGGGGGCAAACGCAAGCGAAAGGGGTCGAAGGTCGTGCCATGCAGCAGCTAAGTGAGGCAATTTGAGCCAGAGATATAAACTCCCGTGTCTCTTAATACCCGCATCTCTTGACAGCGTGAGGTCAGTGGTTTTGGCCTTGCGGTCACCGGTTATTGGTCCCGTGGTCAAAAACTACGAAGGTGACTAATCTCAAGACGCACCTATAACCAGACGGCAGAAGGTAACAAACCAATATATATATATATATAATTTTTTGCGGCTCCATCTACCTTGTAGTCGCTTTCCACGCCAAACAAACAACAACAAACACTTAACGACATTCCGTCCATAGCGATAGTCCCACTTCGATATTTACAGGGTGTCTTAACTATAGTTGCTAGAAATGTGAAATTATTAGTATATACTCTCTCGGTGAGGACCCTTTTCTTTTGGAATTTTCAGAAAAATCGTGAAATGTTTCACCGTTTTGAAATTTTTATTTTTTGAACGACAGGTGGTAGACGAAAATGTTCAAACAACAAGTTGTAGAGCGTACTCGAAAACCATTAATGAAATTGGTTTGGTCAAAAACGGACAATTTTTCATCGAAATAATACGTTATGAAAAAAACAACAAGTTGGTACTACCCAAAAAGATTTACGTTAAATGAAAAAGAAAGAGAAACCTATCTAATTTTAAATCATCGTATGTTTGTAAAGATTAAAAAAGTAACTGTTTTTTAAGCCAAATCATTTTAAATAATTTTTAGAGAAAATACAATTTATATAGTAGAATTCCAGAATTCACGCAAGAATGTTGCAAGAAGTCCACGAAACCGTCTAATTTATGCCAACTGAATTAGAAGGCAACATGAATCGCAGATTCCGCGGACCTAGTCATGACAACATCAACATGGAAGACAAAGTCATCGCCTACTTTGTCGCCTACCCTCGAGCAAGCATAAGAATGGCCAGCTCTGATTTGGACTTGTCAAAGTACTACGTTTGGATCGGTGTCCTGACCGTCAAAACTATCACCCATTTCGTGCCACGCTCCACCAAGCACTTTACGATGGTGATCAGCGACTTCGGCTGGATTTCTTTAACTGGTTTTTTACTATGGCCGACGGAAACGAAGATTTTTTCCGTTTGATTCTTGGGAGAGACGGCCCGTTTAACAGCCAAAATAACCACATGTGGAGTGATGAAAATCCGCACTGGGGATTTCCTCACCACAATCACGTACAATTATTAAGACGTCTGGGCTGGTCTTCTGGGAGATCGCGTTATTGGGCCATTTTTTCTTCCGCGTCGACTCAATGGGCAGAGCTACCTGGCCTTTCTACAAAATGAAGTCGCAGACGAGTTGGAAGATGTGCCATTAGTCGACGTCCCACGCCTTTGGTTCCAGTATGACGGTGCACCTGCAAACCAAGAAAGACACGTCGTGCAGTACCTTAACAACGAGTTCCCTGGGCGATGGATAGGCAAGAACGGTCCAGTACGATGGCCTCCAAGGTCCCCAGATTTCGCTCCACCGGTATTTTTCCTGTGGGGGATTCGTCAAGGAGGAAGTGTATAAAACGCCTGTCACTAACGAAGAAGATCTACGGCAGAGAATCATCGCAGCGTTCCAACTCGTAACTCCCGAGATGGTCCGCGCTTCGTTTCAAAATATGCATCATCGCGCACGGATTTGTATTGCAGCGGACGGTGGAATTATTGAACCTCATTTAAAATAAGACGCGTTAATTCTGGAATTCTACTATGTAAATTGTATTTTATCTAAAAAATTATTTAAAATGATTTGGCTTAAAAACAGTCCTTTTTTATCTTTACAAACATACGATCATTTCAAATTAGATAGGTTTCTCTTTCTTTATCATGAAACGTAAGCCTTTTTGGGTAGTACCAACTTGTTTTTTTTTTCATGACGTATTATTTCAATGAAAAATTGTTCGTTTTTGACCAAACGATTTTCATAAAAAGTTTTCGAGTACGCTCTACAACTTGTTGATTTTCAAAACGGTGAAAAATTTCATGATTTTTCTGAAAATTCCAAAAGAAAAGGGTCCTTACCGAGAGAGTATATCCTGATAATTTCACATTTCTAGCATCTATAGTTTTTGAGAAAACCGCCTGGGCCGATCAAATTAAGACACTTTATATCGATGTGGAACTAAAAATTGGAAATGTTATTTTGATATTTTCATTTTGTTATTTAGGATTTCTAGCGAGAATAAAATCGCCGGATCATCCAAGGATAACTAGGAAGCAATTAAATATTTCTGAAATTTGGATTATGGTTATGTATCGATAAAAACTTACATTTGATTTAGTTCTTCAAGGATCGATTTGGAAAAATTGTTTTCTCTTTGAATTATAAAGACAACCATCTCGGTCCTCAAATCATTGGGGGAGCAGTAGAATAAATGGTGCCCTTTGTAGAAGCGAGCACAGTGCGCTTGAAACTTGTCGAGCTCATCAGATACTTGAACATAGACTGCTTGTTCTTTCGACACTTTCATTAAAGATTCCGTGTTGTTCATTGATGGTTCTATTATGGTCCTTATACGGTTGCCAATGTTTCCTTGAAGTCCCTAATTTCAAATTAAGCGTAATAAGATCAAAATCTTTTCCTTCGCAAGTATATTTATTTTGTGTTTAACTGTATAGGCGCCGCCGCATTTAACAAACCATGTCGGTCACTTATTTTTCGCACTTAGTTAACGCGGAAAAAGACCCTTAAACTTCCGTTTTATCTGAATGTCCTGTCAGAAGATTTGCCATACATTACAAAACGGAGCCCCAAGCTCTGTGTAGATCAAGTGATTCTCAAAAAATACTTCGGAATCTCTCAATGTTGAATTAACATATCTAATTGCATTCATTGACTTGTTGTTAACACTTTATCAGAAATTTTCATACTCAAAAAATAGAAAGCATCTAAGCAGAAAACTAGGTGGATTGTAGGAGACTGGGAGGGATTATACAAAATTTGCCTAAAATAACTGCTAAGGAAGTGACGTTCATGGTAAAGGTGGCTATAGCGGAACCCACTTATTCCAACGGAAATCCAATAAACTGATCAAGCGTCAGTGGATAAAATCTAATCCAAGTGGATTTAAAATTTACCATCTATTGACTAAATACCAATTACGTCAAGCTCAGAAGCCTAAATACTTAGATTTTCGACCAACCAATGCAATATCACTCACTTTAAGCCAATTTTATTGCAGTGTGTTCATCTTTGAAAAGATGATCCCCACCTCAGCAAGTGAAAAGGGTACTTTAAGGTTGGTTTTCAAAAGGACAAAAACTCCGCGACAGGCAGCGTCGTGTGTTCTGACCATTATGTCACCCAGACTTTAATCTACAATTTATCTGAACGCTGAACTGATTTTAACATCATTTTATATTATAAGTATTTGTTTAATAAATAAAAATCACTTATTATTAAAAGTTGAGTATCATCTTTTAAAATTAATCAGTGTAAAAAATTATATGAAATATATTATGATCAAAACAGGAAAGCTCTTGTTTAATAAAAACGTTTTAGCCTACGATTATCTTTTAAAATTCTTAAAATTAAATAAGGAAAATAATATTACAAAAGATTTCATGATGTTCCACATCGAAATCTGGGCATTATTGAGAAATTTCGAAATCTGGGCATTATTGAGAAATTTACTTACGTTAAAATAATTTCTTATCGATCCCGATAAAGGAAACACAATTTTGAGATTTTTAAAAAGTAAAACGTCTTCTAAGTTGTTAATTACAAATGTTCCAGGAGACAACACCTGAGAAGTTATTTGTGTAATTATGACAATGTTGAGCACAATAACCGATGACACCCATAAATTTAGAAGATGTAATGAAAGTTTTCGATGTAAATTCGGTGTGGAATCTACCAAAAGAAGAAAATGCAAGAATTGGTTTTAGTTTTTAAAATAGAACTGAGCCATTCCATGTCAAATCAACATGGCGTAAAACACTCAAGTCACAGGTTTTGATGAAATTTGTAGAACTGGTGTAGTTTTGCATAAAACTAATCCTGGTAAAGTAAAATTACCCAAAAAAATGTATTTGGGGGAGATATGGGTTAAAAGCGTTTTGTTCTTTTTTTTTCGATCACATCGCACAAAATCACAAAAATGGCTATAATTTTGTTTCTAAACATGATACAAATGTGTTATATGACTCATTTTTAAGGTAATGAGTTCAGCAATAGGTCTTATTTTTAATTTTTAAATTTTTATTTTAAATTTTTATTATTTAATTTGAAGGTCACTCATTGGTCAATACCCAAAATACCATATTTAAAAAAAAATTATTATATATTTTTCTGGACTCACCTCGAGGTAATACGTACAGATAAACAATTTTTTCTTGTGTATTTGAGTTTAAGGTCGAGATACAAGCTATTTACTACACCCCCACCGCCACAAAATTATCAATCATTTTAACTTTTTTCAAAACATTTCAAGATTTTTTTTTTCTGAAACTCTACCCTATTGGATAATATTTATAAACAAATTACTAGTTATTCTCAGGTTTGAATGTACATGACTTTTTTAATGTCGAAAAATTACAAGTAATACGTGATAACCGACTACAATTAAATATAAAATATTTGAATTTCATAGATTTTTCTCTACTAAACAAAGTTCTAATACATTCTATATTTCGACATGACTTGTTTTAAAGAGGTCTGTAACGTTCTTTGTTTCTTCAACTGGTAGTTTCTACAATTTGCCTGTTGTAGTTGTAGGGTTTACAATAGATTTAACGTCAAAACGGGGAGTTCGTTCGATGTCTGTTTTACTTGGATGGTAAAATGAAGAAGCTGGTCAGTTGGGGTGAAGAAAACATAGGTCAAGCTCCTGTACTTCGTCAAATTTCTTAGTTATACACGCCAGCCAACAAATTTTTGTTTCTTTTCACCACAACAAAACCCCGGAGAGATGCCCATGGCATGACGTCTTTTTCAGATTCAACAGCAACCGTAATATTGTAAGCGATATTCGTGGAAGAAAGTCTTCTTGTTTCTAGCGTACTTGGCGTTAAAGGGACAAACGAGTGGAAAGTTCTGATCCCTTTAATTCATAAGTCACTATCATATCGAGGTTTTAGTTCAGTTTCCATCTTGACTACGTCTTCTTTGTTTACGTACTAAAAATTTAGGCCTTCATTTGATTTCCAGTTATTCTGGGCCCACGGGAAAAGTTGTTCTGGACTCAAAATGAGGGCGTTGTTTTAACTAGCCATAGCAGCCAATCTTTTCACACTGCCTCCTAGGCCGTCACACGGCCCTTTTCTACCAGTTGAAGAAACAAAGAACGTTACAGACCGGTTTAAAACCAGTCATGTCGAAATATAGAATGTATTAGAACTTTGTTTAGTAGAGAAAAATCTATGAAATTCAAATATTTTATATTTAATTGTAGTCGGTTACCACGTATTACTTGTAATTTTTCGACATTTAAAAAGTCATGTACATTCAAACCTGAGAATAACTAGTAATTTGTTTATAAATATTATCCAATAGGGTAGAGTTTCAGAAAAAAAAACCAAAAATCTTGAAATGTTTTGAAAAAAGTTAAAATGATTGATAATTTTGTGGCGGTGGGGGTGTAGTAAATCGCTTGTATCTCGACCTTAAACTCAAATACACAAGAAAAAATTGTTTCTCTGTACGTATTACCTCGAGGCGAGTCCAGAAAAATAAAAAATAGTTTTTAAAAAAATAAGGTATTTTGGGTATTGACCAATGAGTGACTCCCAAATTAAAGAAAAAAACAAAAAAAAATGAAAAATAAAAAGTTAAAAATTAATAATATTATCTATTGCTGAGCTCATTACCTTAAAATGAGCCATAGAGCACATTTGTATCACGTTTAGAAACAAAATTATAGCCATTTTTGTGATTTTGTGCAATGTGATCGAAAAAAAAGAACAAAAACGCTTTTAACCCATATCTCACCCAAAAATTGTTTTTGGGCAATTTTACTTTACCAGGGTTAGTTTTATGCAAAACTACATGTACACCAGTTCTCCCAATTTCATCAAAATCTGTGACTTGAGTGTTTTGCGCCATGTCGATTTGACATGGAATGGCTCAGCTAAAATTAAATGTCTGAGTTTTAAGTTAATATAAAATAACTTATGTAATATGAGAAAAAGATATTTGATTTGGGGCAATGATATATTTATATACTGTTTCCAGCCAAGGAGTCCTTGTCGCATGAAGGAGCTCTTCTCGCACAAAGGAGTCCTTGTCGCACGAAGGAGCTCTTCTCGCACGAAGGAGTCCTTGTCGCACGAAGGAGCTTTTCTCGCACGAAGGAGCTCTTCTCGCACGAAGGAGCTCTTCTCGCACGAAGGAGCTCTTCTCGCACGAAGGAGCTCTTCTCGCACGAAGGAGCTCTTCTCGCACGAAGGAGCTCTTCTCGCACGAAGGAGCTCTTCTCGCACGAAGGAGCTCTTCTCGCACGAAGGAGTCCTTGTCGCACGAAGAAGCTCTTCTCGCACGAAGGAGCTCTTCTCGCACGAAGGAGCTCTTCTCGCACGAAGGAGCTCTTCTCGCACGAAGGAGCTCTTCTCGCACGAAGGAGCTCTTGTCGCACGAAGGAGCTCTTCTCGCACGAAGGAGTCCTTGTCGCACGAAGGAGCTTTTCTCGCACGAAGGAGCTCTTCTCGCACGAAGGAGCTCTTCTCGCACGAAGGAGCTCTTCTCGCACGAAGGAGCTCTTCTCGCACCAAGGAGTCCCTGTCGCACCAAGGAGTCCTTGTCGCACGAAGGAGTGCTTGTCGCACGAAGGAGTGCTTGTCGCACGAAGGAGTGCTTGTCGCACGAAGGAGCTTTTCTCGCACGAAGGAGCTCTTCTCGCACGAAGGAGCTCTTCTCGCATGAAGGAGCTCTTCTCGCACGAAGGAGTCCTTGTCGCACGAAGGAGCTCTTCTCGCACGAAGGAGTCCTTGTCGCACGAAGGAGCTTTTCTCGCACGAAGGAGCTCTTCTCGCACGAAGGAGCTCTTCTCGCACGAAGGAGTCCTTGTCGCACGAAGGAGCTCTTCTCGCACGAAGGAGTCCTTGTCGCACGAAGAAGCTCTTCTCGCACGAAGGAGCTCTTCTCGCACGAAGGAGTCCTTGTCGCACGAAGGAGCTCTTCTCGCACGAAGGAGTCCTTGTCGCACGAAGAAGCTCTTCTCGCACGAAGGAGCTCTTCTCGCACGAAGGAGCTCTTCTCGCACGAAGGAGCTCTTCTCGCACGAAGGAGCTCTTCTCGCTCGAAGGAGTCCTTGTCGCACGAAGGAGCTCTTGTCGCACGAAGGAGTCCTTGTCGCACGAAGGAGCTCTTGTCGCACGAAGGAGCTTTTCTCGCACGAAGGAGCTCTTCTCGCACGAAGGAGCTTTTCTCGCACGAAGGAGCTCTTCTCGCACGAAGGAGCTCTTCTCGCACGAAGGAGCTCTTCTCGCACGAAGGAGCTCTTCTCGCACGAAGGAGTCCTTGTCGCACGAAGGAGCTCTTCTCGCACGAAGGAGTCCTTGTCGCACGAAGAAGCTCTTCTCGCACGAAGGAGCTCTTCTCGCACGAAGGAGCTCTTCTCGCACGAAGGAGCTCTTCTCGCACGAAGAAGCTCTTCTCGCACGAAGGAGCTCTTCTCGCACGAAGGAGCTCTTCTCGCACGAAGGAGCTCTTCTCGCACGAAGGAGCTCTTCTCGCACGAAGGAGCTCTTCTCGCACGAAGGAGCTCTTCTCGCACCAAGGAGTCCTTGTCGCACGAAGGAGTGCTTGTCGCACGAAGGAGCTTTTCTCGCACGAAGGAGCTCTTCTCGCACTAATAAATGTGTTTTAATACATTTTCAAACAGTGTACATGAAAATCCCCAAAGGGTAAAACATTACATTTCCGTTATAATAGTTTAATGTATACGTAACCGATTTATGTACGTGAGGCATTGTTAGATTAACTTTACACCTTATCGGAGTAATACGCGATGCTTACAACGTATGACCTGAAATAACAAATAGGTGTGACACTTATCGGTGTAATACGCGATGCTTAAAACGTATGACCTGAAGTAACAAATAAGTGTGACACTTACTAGTACACTTAGACTTGAAATTTGTTTCGACAATGACATTTTTTTAAAGAGAACGTCTAGGGCATTCATTCGTTTTTATCGCTAAAGATTTTTCGTGCAACCAACACCTTAACATTTTAACAATATGCAACTAATTAACATCTTATTTTCTTAAATAAAACCAGAGAAGGTAACCATGAAAATTTAAAAATGTTGAAATAGCAATCAATTGAATACAGCCGGTTTATTCAATAGTCAAATTTACACTTTATCAAAACTTTTTGCCTTATACGTATATTTAAGGGCCTAGATAGCGAGCATGTTTTTGACCGATCGTTTTATAGGATCTTGGCTACTTCTACATATCTGTTGTGGTAAGTTTTAGTCAAGTCGATAAGTTGTTTGTGTTTGAAAGTGTATAGTAAAATTTCTTTAACATATAAATGTTTAACAGAAAAAACTTTAAATTCATCATATAGTAATTGATTTGGGTAATAATAATTTCGTACATATGCGTAGAATTTTTCTTTGTAATATTTCTAATGATACGCATGTAGATTCATAAGTACGACCCCAGCCGATTATTCCGTATGATATAATTGATTGAATTAGGGCGTAATATACTGTTTTTAACCACGGTATTTCTAGAAAGTTTTTAATTTCACGGAATTTATACATAGTCGAATTTTATTAGTGATATAGGTCACATGTTCATTCCACTTTAGATTACTGTCTATTATTACCCCCAGATATTTTAGTTTATTTACTCTTTCTAACTTTAAACATTTTCCAGTGCAGTTTCTACAATTATTATTTTCGTGAATTTTTTATTCATGTAACAAATCTATAGTCGTTCTCGAGAAGAAACAAATGTAATTAGTTTTATTTATGTTGAGTGTTAATAAATTTTCATATAAACTATATTTAAATTTTCCTTAAGTTTCATATAAACTATATTTAGAGCCCTTTCTGTCTTGGAAAAATAAACCAGCCTAGGGAATATTTCAAGTTTTTTACATTATTTATATATGGTTTTCTTTATCGTTCTTCGAAGTCGGTCGTGTCTGGTCTGGCCGATCCCGATAGCTATCTGTTGGAGAAACAGGACAACGACGTTTCAATTCAGAAACCGTATAGGAGTGAAACGCTCAATAACTGACCATAAAAATAACCAAAAAATGGTTAACCAAGTAACTTCTAGCTCTGTATTTGACGGTAATTAGAATGTCATACTTATCGACTGCTGCTTTTTGAAAAAGTTATAGTAGCAATGTACACGTTTAACACGAATAACCGTTTAAAAGTTCATATAGGGGCGACTTGTTTAGGTAATCCGAATCCATAGATACCTGCGTGTTAAACTTTTTATAATCAATCTTTATGGACATATCTTTTAGCGACGAAAATTCAGACGTTGTTAATTATACCGTCATTGATCTATTAAAATGATGAACGGTTATTGAAATATCCATTACAAAGTCAAGTAATTTACCCTACAAAGTTTACTATTATATAAATTTCATGAGCGCGAACCAACCTTGTTTAATGTATGTAAATATTTCGTATATTGGCAATGTATTCAATTTAATTAGAAAGTTCCGAATACTATTATGTGTTCAACACGCGAACTTATAAATGCATTATATTTACCTAACCATGGTCGATTGGTATAACTAAAAGGTTACGGTTATACGTAAACTAATATTACTAAATGTACACAATGTGGGTAAAGACATTGTATACAGTGAAACATTTATAAGGCCAGAGCTGCAAATTGTATACCAAGCTGATTCTTAATATAGGGACAACTTGTTTCAAACTGCGAGGTTAACGAATTGAACATTGAAACAATCTATAGGTATTTGCTAAGTTTGTTGATACTCAAATAAACGTCGCGCTGAGGTCACCATAGCAACGGGGGATTCTCCGCTCAACACCTGTTCTAAATAAATCAACAATGGAGATAAACGCGGAGAGAGATATAGTTCGCGGTGATCAGAGGAGCTCTAACGGCGTAGAGAGATAGTTAGCGGTAATCAGATTCCTTTGTGTTCGACCTGTACTGAACTAACCACATCGCGTTTTATACAAACTAGTTTCGCTTTGTTTTTGTTGTGGAATAATGACTTATAAAGAAAACAAGGACTATGAACTGATTAAACATATAAATAAAGAATTGAAAAAAATTAATCGTCAACTTGAAATGGATTTGATTGCACAAAGAATGATATATTTTCAAAAAGAGCATAATTCTCACGAAATGCATTTGGAACGACCCCCAAAAACTGGATTCTTAAAGGCGATAGACGAGTTAGTGGTTTTTATTGATAGCGTGTTAAATGTTATTAACGATAGTTCCTTTGTGTAAACAACAAATGTTGTAAAATAAAGTTTAAATTTAAATCAGAGTTTTTTATTTTAAACATAGAAGGATGTAAGATAATTTTAAAAAAATGGTAACAATTTGACAAACATATTTAATTTCAGGTTCAGAGTTGGAAGGATGTAAGATAATTTAAAAAAAAATGGTAACAATTTGACAAACATATTTAATTTCAGGTTCAGAGTTGAAAATTATTTTATAACATTGTATTATTCATTCAACACCTGTTCTATATAAAAAGGTTTATTATCAATTCAAATAAGCAACGCATTGACGGTATAAGTTGGTTTTTTAGATGTAAAGTAGTTTAATTGTTAAAGAACTAAAACCCGTTTTGTTTGTTATTATACCAATGTAATTACTTATTACGTTTATTTAAATTTCATGAGCGCGAACCGACCTTGTTTAATTTATTTAAATATTTCGTATAGTGGCAATGTATTGAATATAAATTAGAAAGCTTTCCCTTGCGTCGTTATTAAAGGTTAAGTGACGGTAATATATGATGCATATGTCATAATAATCAAGTTCAAGTCATCTAGGTACGTAACGATATAAAAATCCGTTAGGAACAACTTGTTTAAAAAGCGTTAAAAATTGACGTAAATATGGTAAATTTCCTAAAAATATATAGATGGCCACCCTACCCGTTTGAATATGCGACATTAAAGATGGCGGCCAAATCACGTGAATTTTACAAATTACTAAGAGTTCATATAATAACCGTTAAAAGAGAGTTACAAACTTATGTTAAGCCTTTGTCATTTTTATCGGGCTTCCTAACGGTTAATAAAACATAGCTTATAAAACTGATTAATATTTCCCTTTTAAGACCACTTGTTGATTAACCCCTATCAAATATCTTTACCCCGTTATTAACGTATTGACTATGTTTAAAAAACTTGAAATATCCACTCCCTAATTACTTCACGGTAATATATGATGCATATGTCATAATAATAACCAAGTCCAAGTCATCTAGGTACGTAACGATATAAAAAATCCGTTAGGAATAACTTGTTTAAAAGCGTTAAAAAAAATTGACGTAAATATGGTAAATTTCCTAAAAATATAAAGATGGTCACCCTACAGAACCCGTTTGAATATGAAACATTAAAGATGGAGGCCAAATCACGTGAATTTTCGACGTAATAATTCGAGAAATATGACATAATTAATATGTGTATGAGATTCTCTCGGTAATGTCACTAAAGGTATTTTATTTGTTGATACTCTAACAGCGAGCGGGGTAACCTAGCAACGGCGCATTCCTCGATAAACACCTGCTCAATCAATCAAACCTGTCACCACTTTAACAATGCCCGAGTATAGCGAGCCTGGGAATTCCTTTAAAGGAGTATTGACCCCTTTTCGCGCCAAAACACCAACCAATCAGCGCCATTTTGAATAATTTCGCACCAGCCAATTAGCGCGCAGTACACGCGCCGCGCCAGCCAATCAGCGCGCAGTATCCGCGTCGCGTAGTTACCACGTGGTCCCCGCGCCAGCCAATCAGCGCGCGCGCCACCTGGCGGGAGTAACCTGACACCCTTGGCCACGCCCACAATGTCGACCCCCCGCGCCACCTGCCGGAAGGGGGAAGGAAGCGGGGACTTCCGGTGCCGACCCCCTTTCTACCTGTACATTGAAAAACCCTGATGATTGGGGACACTCCTACTAACGTAGGCAAGAATTCAAGGACGGTGGGGACGGGAATCTGAAACTAAAAACCAATATTGATAGGGATTGTAGGTATCATCGAACAATTTTGAGATGAAATTTTGAACGTCAATCAGAATGATCGTGACAATCGGGAAAGTGTTATTCATGTCAACGACGTCACCGACTGCGGGAAAGAAGGTACAGTCGCGCGTCGGATTGGAATCAGGGTTGAAGTGGTACAGAGGTGTTGGGACAGTAAGGGCGTCGTCAAGTAAACGCCACTTTATGCCATTTTCTATGCTATGGCGTTAATTCACCAAAATTTTGAGCGGTTGGAACGGAAAAATCTGCCGGGCAAAGACGATTAGGAAATGTAAAAGCAATGCGTATCAGACGAGAGAACGTGAGTCGCGAAAGACCAACGAAAGATGAATAGAGTTTCGAGTCCAAAGAACAGGGAAAGATTATTTTAAAATAAGAACATAAAAACAATCAATGAACATTTTAAAACAAAACATTACAATGGACTTGATTGGGCGATATCCACCAGTGATTTCACGGTAAAGCGGGAAACGAATATGTGGGAAGACACCAGATATGGAATACGACGCCCCAAATACATGTTTTTTAATGATAAAGTTCGTTTTTACCTCTCCGAGGGGACTTTGTACCCTAGGAGAGGTTATTCAATCAGCGTGTCAGTCTGTGTGTGTGGGTGTGTGTGTGTGTGTGTGGCCTGCGAACGTGTTCGCATTTTCGGGGCAAAGGGTAATCACTGCGTACGCAGTCGAACAACCGTTTTAGCAGTTTAAAGGTTGGCAAAACCACCGTGTGACGGTGAGCGTTAACGGATTGATTTGCGGTTGGGTTTGGTTTGGTTGGTCTTTTTTTCGTCAACGCTCGACAGTTTTAATTCAGTTTGATTGGATATTTCGTTATTGTAATGTTGATGTGTAAGTTGTGAATGTTGAGTTCGTGTTATGACGGTTGTGGGTGTTGAGTTTGTTGTTCTTGTGTTATGATGGTTGTGGATGTTGAGTGCGTGTTATGACGGTTGTGCGTGTTGAGTTTGTTGTGTTTGTGTTATGATGGTTGTGGATGTTGAGTCAGTTGTGTTTGTACGGGCGTTTTCTCTCCAACTTCTTCTTAATGACTTTGGGATGGACCGAGTGCTGACGAGGAGACTACCCGAGGTGATAATCACCGATTTTGTTGAAACTAGGTGGGTATGTAGACCTTATGGTAACATGAAATTCCACAAAGGGAAAAGTTGCAATGTGCATTAGGTTTGCCATGGCAACCGAAAATGTTTTTGACAACACAGTCTGTATATTGTCCCATTGAAAATAACAATTGATCAATTTTTACATATTTTGATCAAATTGAACAAAAATCAATAAAATATCATACAATTCATTTCATTTGTCCATTTTGATCTATTTTTTTTGGTTTTGAAATTTGAAATTTTTTTAAAAAATTTCACATGAGTAAATATACATACTGTGTTGTCAAAAACATTTTCGGTTGCCAGGGCAAAACTTATGTCCATTGCAATTTTTCCCTTGGTGAAATTTCATGTTACCATAAGGTCTACATAGCCACCTAGTTTCAATAAAATCGGTGATTACCACCTCGTGTAGTCTCCTCGTGAGTGTTATGCAACCTCTCAACGTCAAATGGCAGGGTTTTCACCAATTGCACACGGAATTCGTCTTAGTATCAATTTGCGATTTATTGGCGCCGGCCGGGAATCAAACCCGAGACTGCCTCGTGCAAGAGATTTACTCTAACCACTCAGCCACCAACGCTTATTAAGTTACGGCGAATGTCCTTTACAAAGTTATAACGTTAGGTACTATAATTTATTCTACATAATTTTAATTATTTGTAAATTATATTAATCTTATATCTAATAAAATATTTGTAAATTATATTAATCTTATATTTAATGAAATATTTATAAATTATATTAATCTTATATTTAATTAAATATTTATAGATTATATTAATCTTATATTTAATTAAATATTTTAGTATTTTAATGTAAAATTTGATCGTGATCAGGAATTGAACTCGGGTCGCATTGTAACAATGCAGAGGTGGGCAAAAATTGTGAGCGAATTTCGAAATGAACGCCCAGACGTTTTTAATTTCAGTGATCAAGGGAGCGAGTCCTCAATACAGGTGACGCTATTTTATCTTTCTTCAACTGAGCCAGCTCAGGCCGAGCGCCAAAAAATTATCACAATCACTGATCGTTCACGGCGTGTTGAGCGAGATCCGCCGATCGACGCGCTAGCATGCTCACTTCTGAGCGCCGCGTCGTCTAGCGGCCTAATAGTTCGTTCAATAAAAAGCGCTGCCGTAAAGTCGAGAGAGATCAACCCGAGCGATTGAATTAATTTTTTAAGGCTGACGGATTTCAATCATTGTGAGCGACCGGATGGTTTGTTCGACCACCGCCGCTCAGTCGGCGGGAGGCCTACGTGTCAAAGTTATTAATTTTTTATCATCATAACTTATTTTTTAATTGTTATAATCAGTGACGGGATTAATATTTTTCTTTAATTTCTCATCGATTTGTGCGTTCTAAAAATTAAATAAAAAGCGGACAGAGGGTGCCCAATACTAACCGCAAAAATTAAAAAATATTATAAAGGAATACGAAAAACAATTGGATAAAATAAACCGCAAACTTTCGTATCTATATTGCACTTTTTTATTATGAAAATATATCATCCGAACGACAAAACCCCTTCCAGATTGAATGTTACCACCGTAGCTAGGTAACAGGTTCTTCGAAATCTCGGGGACTCGATTGCTGCAAACGTTTTCCTCTCGCTATTAGTAAATGCTAGTTTACGTCATATAACCCTTTAAGAAACCAAATTTTGTTAGACTAGTGTTTTATTGTCTATGAATGTAATCAGTGGTCAGATTGGGAGGAAAGTAGCGGTTTTACCGACTATCCAAAACTTTGGGGGATGCTCCCACATCCCGTAAGGGACGCCTCTGGATATAATGATTATAATATAATCACTTATTTTAATGTGTTTGCAATTGTTTAAAGCCTTCAATATGTTTTCCCAATTCTAATACGTTAAGTCTAGCAGGCTGCCCACAAATGTGGGGTGGCAGAGTGGCTAGCACTTTCGCCTCGCAGCAAGAGGAGCCGGGTTCGATCCCAGCTTGTGGCACTGGGTGAAAACTCGAAACAGCTCCTTCTGCGTTGGGTTTACAAGTTCTCTCCTCACTGGATAAAGGGGTTTTCCCCCGAGCTCTTCGGTTTCCCCTTCTATAAAAACTTGTTAAGGTTAACGGTAATAGCTAGTGTAGGGAGCTGTTGGCTCGATCGTGTGGCATGCAGGGCTTGCCACCACCCTCCTACGCATTGTAACCCGGCCACCTGAATTAAAGGTTTCAAAAGTCGCTTGATGACTTAAGCCTAAGGTGGTGCCTTGGGTATTAGCCTAGCTGATTATTATTATTATTAGTTGAAATGTCTGGTTTTAGCGTTTTATATATTAGCCTGTATGGAGAGATGACCCTAAAAAATAGTGAACAATAAAGATGGCGTCAATGGTCACCGTCGAGCTGAGTATGTGGCGGACGACCAACCAATGGTTAGTCGGAGTACAAACACCTCTTATTTCTTTGGGGAAAAGGGGTATATAAAACCTTACGGTTAGCTGAGGTATTTTTAGTAGTGAATTAACAATGCTGAACACGCTGGTAATTAACCGTTGAAAAGAAGATTTTTAGCAGTGCTTATACTGTAGGCTGCTGTTTTATTCGAGGGGCTAACCACTCTTAGAAAGTCTGTACACCGGACTACGCTTAGATTACCACTGCCAAAGGCAGGGACTTCAAAGATTACGCGTAGTCCCATTAGTACAGTCAAAGGTACAGCTCTGTACACCGATTACGCGGAGTGATCAGCCCCTCGGTTTTATTATCTTATTTTTGTATGGCTAAAGTTGGGCACTATCAAACACGAGTTTTGACCACAATCGAAAACGTCGTGTGTTCCGTCGTCTAACCTTAAGCTTGCTATAATTCCAACCATTACATTTACACAGTTTTGGACGGTGCTATTAGAGTGTAAAATCTATTATAATGGAGCGAGAAAACATTAATATTCTCAAGTTCTCAATACCATAGCAGAGCCTAAGTCTTAGCGCCAGTTCCGGATAAGGGCGATGGAAACTGGTCATTCTCTCTACGTCGTTAATTAAAGTAGTAACGATATTATTGAAATTGAGAACTAAGTTTCTGATTTTCGGCGGAGGATGTTCGTTCGGCTATTCTTTCAAACGAGTTCTCCCTTTCACCTTCATTTTGGTATTTAGTGTAAACATCAATCCATATTATTGTTGACTAAGTATGTATAGTTAAAAATGTGAATATAATAATACTAATTGTGCAATAACAATACTAACCTAATATTGTTTGCTAATGTAGGATGTATGATTAAATTTATTTTTGAGTTTTCAATCGATTAACTCTCGATTACATTTAGAACTTAACAATGTAGTTTCACTCGTCTTGGAAAAAAGTGTAAAATACATTTCAGAAGAAAAAATATATTGTTCAATATTTCTACCCTATTGCGGCAAGTACCTAACCTTAGGTAGCACGTGAAAGATTATGCCCTCCTCAGTTCTAATGTCGAAATGGTCGAAGGGCCGCCTCAATGTCTGGAGACCCCCCGTGTCGAGATATGCCAAAACCTCGAGAAAGGTGGAACACTGAATTGGAATGCATTGGGTAGGTGCTAGGTGCGTTAGGGGGTACAAACAATCACCGAGTGAGGCGTCCGGAGGGAAAGCGTTTAATACGGAGACCGCATTTCCTTAAAACTTGAGAATGGTTAGCTCTAGAGTTTTGAAATTTTAAAATCAATGTTGAGGGCCTCATTTCCCACTAAACGCGCTTAATTCCAAATAGTTATCAATTACTATTTATTTACTCGACTTTGGACTTTCGCCTCTTTGCTTCTCTTATCTATTTTCCCGGCTGGTCTCTGCGGTATTTTCCTGGGCGCGTCCGTGTTTGGTTTTTCCCCTTTCAGCCCCATCCTCCATTACGGATACCCCAAAAGTGGATGCTAGACTCCCCGCTGGTTCCGACTTGCACCTCTTTCCTTCCCTTATCCATTATCGGATCCATTTTTTTTTAAATGTCGCGTGGTCACGCCGTTATTTGTTTTAAAACGTCGCCCGGTTGGTTTTCCTCACTTGAGTTTCTTGCGCCCGTCCCGACCTTTAAACTTTTTAACGGGTTAGTGTAAAAGAAAGGGACTTTGTAGAAGTGGAGGTTTAGTTGGGATTTTTAAGTACTGCAGGACTTTTTGCTACGCGTGTTACGTGCGTTATGTTTTTGCTTCGCGTGTTGTGTCTTTGCTACAGCGTTTACCTTTCTTACGTACAAATCAGATCTAATTCATTAAAACTAAGATTTCGGGCGAAGCCGGGTATTAGTACTTCCAATAAAAATGAGCTTTTTATACGCCATTAGAAGTAATTATTGATAGTGTTTAATAAATTGTTTGTTCATAAATATAAATAAAAACTATTTAAACGGGAAATAATTAGCTAAACTTGGTTGATTTTGTGAGTTAATAAAAAGATGAAAAGCAAATGGTTCTGTTGTAGTTTGACAAACGACATACAAGTATCTGTAAAAAGCAATTGAGAAAATTAGTGTTATAAAACCGAATTCAACACTACATTAACAGTTAAAGCACCAATAAACAAGTTGGCAAGCCAAAATATACCTCTCCTCGGAAGAATGGTCCCTAGTGGTAATAATATCTCGACACGACCCCCAAAGATGTCTCCGCAATTCAGAGTTATTTACGAAAAACGTATTCTCGGTTCAATCCCTGCCCGGTATAAAGTTTTAATTATAATTAAAATAATTGAGATGAAACAACCTAATATAATTTATTCAAAATATTATAAATTAAGTAGTTACAACAGCGAGTTAGACGTACTAAAACAATGCACAATTGAATTTAACCCTATTTACGGTACAAGTTTATCAGTTAAATATAATACGAAGCCAATTTTATCGAAAGAAATATCTAAAGAGGGTATTTGTATTTTTCTCGCTTAAGAAATACTTGCCGCATCTTTAACGCTCAATTAATTTCAAATTAAACAGCTTAATCGTTCGAGAAAACGTTTAAAACAAAGTACGAAGTAATGACGACCCAGTTAAAAACCAGACCAACATAAGTGTAAGCGCACGATGTATACAACTCGATAAAAATATACGACTGAAAAAACGAAATAAAATTAAATAAACTGATCCTAATAAAACGTGAAAATACCCTCCACGTCACGCACATTCGAAATACGCAGAAGTAACGTTATACTATATCTAGTTTAAAATATTAGAGTATCAAAAAATAAAAATAACGAATAGAAAAATACACAATAACAACCCAATCCATCAGACTTCAGAAACAAAACTCATTGAAAAATATTATAACGCAGTCAAGCAATAAATTAGTTCAAATACTTAGAAATCAAGCAATAGAAAATATAATATCAAGAAGCGCAACACCTTACCATTCACAAATACGATTTTTCACGTTATTATAATGAAACTGGATAAGCTTTTGGGCATGCAGGAGGTCTCGGGTTCGAATTCCACCCGATGCGATCGCAAAATTGATACTAAGACGAATACCGTAAACAACTGATGGAAACCTTGCCATTTGGACGTTGAGACGTTTATCGTAACCCTCAGCACTCGGTCCGTCCTAAAAAGTCAATAAGAAGAAGTTGGAGAGCAAAGACGCATATGCAAATTCAACACTCACAACCGCCATTACACAAACTCAACACTCACAACCGCCATAGCAAACAAATTCAACATTCCTACACTACACATAAACATTGCAACAAATTCCCATTACAACTGTGCCGAAACCGAAACGACGGCGAGCGTTAACAAAAAAAACGACTAAACCGCACCCTACGCAACCGCAACTTTACCCGTTAACACTCACCGTCAGACGGTGGTTTTGCCAACCTTTAACAACGATTTCACGACTATTGGACTTTGCGCCCGGTAACGCGTTTTGGACTTTGCCCCCGGTAACGCGTTCGTACACACACACACACACACACACACACACAGACACAGACACACAGACAGACAGACACACACACAGACACGATGATTGTAAAACCCCTCCTAGGGGACTTTGTCCCCTCGGAGGGGTAAAAATGCAAAATTAAAAATTTCAGTTTATTACGAATACCGAGATAATGATAAATAGCAATTTTTGCCGTAACTAAATGCACGTGAAAAATACTGCTAAGTAACAAACTAGGATGATACAGTGCTGCCGATCGTGTTTTGTTAAAAACTTTTCGCTGTGAAACCAAATCTATTCCTAAACAGACAGAATTTCAAATAAAAAATTTCATAAAACAAAAGATTCGTAAAGGTTTCCTTTTAAGTATAACTCAGATTGAACTTTTTTTAAATCTGCGTGCGCGAACAGCACTTCTGGACTCAACAAACGATATATTTTTTATTAACTTATCAAAATACCGTTTAAAAATTTAATTTTTCCATATAAAAGGAGTCTCTACACAACATTAGTCTTTCGTATTGTATTATACATAAAACATTCATCAGTCAGTGCAACTCATTTCAACGATGGTTTGTTTTCGATTAATTACTATTGCCTTCTTAGTCACTCTCGTCCACAGTCAAGAAAGAGAAGATGAACACGGTTCCAGGTGGTTCAAAGGTGCTAGACATCCAAACCTGAATAACGGGTTGAATCGGCCTCTACATCCTGGCCAAGGATTTTTTCCTCAAGTAATGCTCTACAATTAAATTTTCGTAAAGCGCTTGCCAATGATTTACTATTTTCTAGCAGCCTAGTTACGAAATGGCTGGGCTTGTACCGGGAGGAAGTTTCAACTCTGGAAGCGGTGGTTCAACTTTCGGAAACACCATGAACACTCCTTGGCTCGACTCTGAAAACAGCGGCAATAACCATTACTCATACGGAAATTCGTTGTTTGGAGCTTTCTCGTCTTTCTCGCAGAGTTGGTCGTCGAGCGTGTCATCCAGGAAGCAAGGCGCTGAGAAGACTTCTGCCCTGATAGACGACGCGGATAAGGCCATCACCCGGGTCGGCGGTCAAGTTGGAGAACATTGTCTGTTGCGAGTCTTGTGTGAATCCGCCATCAATCCCCAACGGTTCGGCGGTTTCTCTCAGTCGGTCACCAATTTCGTCCAGTGAGCACGTGACCGCCCCTCGATTGGTTTTCGTTATCGCTCTAACAGTATGATGTGTTTTCCAAATAGGGCGGTGGGCGAGGAAGTACCTGAAAGCCTCAAGTCGTTGGTGAGCGCCTTCTCCTACGGACAAAGGAAATCCTTCAGTCGTGTTCAGGGCGATACGCTGGTTGCAAGTCCACTCCATCACAATTGATGTCAGATGTCATTGGTGTTAATTTATAAAGAAAATAATTATTGTGTTCGACGTCTTATTCAAAATAACGAATAAAATTACATTTAAACAAATGTTGTTGTCTTCGTATTCCTTTAAACTCAATCAAAAGATAGTAACTTGTATACAATGAGAAATATTCTAAAGATATCTTTCTTAAATTGTGGCATAGAACTAAGCCAATTTAGTATCACAAATTGGGTTACATGTACTCCTTCTGCGTTGAGTTTGTATGTTCTCTCCCCACTGGTTTAAGGGTAGTTTCCTCGAGCTCTTCGGTTTCCCCTTCCATTGAAACTTGTTGACGTTAACGGTAATAGTTAGTGTAGGGAGCTGTTGGCTCGCGTGGCATGAAGGGCTTGCCACCACCCTCCTACGCATTGTAACCCGGCCACCTGAATTAATGGCTTTAAAAGTCGCTTGATAACTTAGGCCTAAGGTGGTGCCTTGGGAATTAGCCTAGCTGATTATTAATTTTTATTTCTCTTTGGATTTAATTTTATGATAAACAAATCCTTCACCGAGTTCATCGCTGTTTCGTGAAGATAAGGGTCTGAAGGGCAATGCAAATCACTTCCTTGGTGATTGCACAGATGGATACCGGTAGTCAAAGGCGTAAACATTTTTCAAGGGGGATGTGAGGGGCCGGAAGTCCATTCCAAAAACTAATCTCGCACGAATTGTTTTTCAATTTTAAACTAACTATCTTCCATAATAATGTTACCGGTCTATTCTCAGTTCTTTAAATAAATTGGCTTCACATCCAATCGTTTAAAGCGATGACAGTCTAATTATTACAACCCAAGAAAATGAAATATCAACAGTAGCTTCAACGTCTTTGGTAAACAATAACACAGTTCAGTTCTTGACGTAATGTAAATTATTGTAGATGGACGTGATGGAAATTAATATTTCTGCCACACCTGAAACGTCGTTGGAGAGTAATATTGGACATGTTATACGAAAAAGATAAAGGAAATAAATACATCAGGAATTCTGAAGGTGCATTAACCCAACCAAAAAGAATGTCGGTATCTTCTCCGCGTGAAACTAAATTGTCAACAAGGCACTACATTCGCGTACGGAAGTGTCTTACCCAGCCTTGTTTTGCGTGTTAGTCTGCCATAACTCAATAATGTGAAACTGTGTAACGAAAACATGTCAAGATATTATCGATTAATTTTGTAAGGTGGTCTTAAGTTTTACTAATTAATTTCATTTGGATTGTACAAAACCACCCACTAGCTATAAAATAATTAAAAATACTTCGCCAAAGATCTTCTCTTGGAAATAGCCCATGGAATAATTAAAAACAAATTATTTATATTTATCCGCTTGCTACCTGTAGAAATACATTTTAAAATTTGAATCAACGGCGTTATTAAAATCCAACAAATTAAGTCCCTTTAAAGGAAGGTCGGATGAAACATGGTTTGTTCCGTATAATCAGACTTCCCAAGAATCAAGAATGGATTAGTCATTAGTATAAATATCATTTTTTTTGGTCTGGCGCATGTGGGCAGATGCTGACAATCGTGGCTACAATTTTATTTATTTAAATTGCTTATTTAGTTTCTTTTGTGTTTAAAATATTTAAACTAAAAAAACTTCATAAAAATACTTGGTACGTTTTAAATCAATTAATTTACGTTTATTTTGGAGTTTTCTTGGTTTATTTACCTCGGTTAAAAGGTAATTTGACTTAAAAAACCTGGCGGGCATTTTTCAAATCGGAACCATTATCCTAATCCTAATGGTTCTCGAGGTAAATTTTGAATTACCTTGAACTAATGTTTCAAGGTCATCACAAGCTACAAATTTCGAACTCCCCCACTCAGTTTAGAGTGTCACGACAATTTTGATCCATTAGAATACCACACACGACCTTATGGTTTCCGGTCTAACATTTATCGGCTTGGTCAAATTAGATCGAGTCAAAGCTGTTTAGACTTATTATTAAACGTAGAACACATTTCTAATTGGAACCATTCTTCTAATCCTAACGGTTCTCGAGATAAAATTTAAGGTCATTGAAATTTTCATTGACATTTGTCCCCCTGCACCCTATATGAAATCTGCAAATTTCAAATTCTTACATAAAACATATTTTGAGTAATTGGCTCTGTATCGTGTTTTAGTTAACACCCTGTAGAACAGCTGTTCCCAAAAGGTGTTCCGCGGAACCCTGAGGTTCCATGGAAGGGTCACAGGGGTTCCGAGAATTTGCAACGCGGCCATCTACATTTGTGTCAAGACTCTTTTAAGATAAGTAAAAAAATGAGTTGAGGTTCCGCCAGAATTAGGTGGAAGTAGAGAATAACTAAATATGAACATGTAAATCCAAGATGGCCGCCAAGATGGCCACCAAAACAACCCCCCACCCCCCCAAAATATTTTCCAAAAATTTTTGTCCTTGGAAAAATCGAAAATATTTTTGTTTTCAAATTTCACCTTGAAGATAATCTTTGACCTCGACGCCTGACACCTGTACACAACCACTAAGCCTCGGTCTATCAAATCAACAAGTTTGGTCACGATCGGACAAGGTCGAACCGAGATATCGGCGGTAATGTGTGACCCCACCAAATACTTCCACTTATTTACTTCTGGTGTCATTTTTTTCGTTTTTTTCGTTTTTTCGCCGTTTAAAATGCTAATTAGTTATTTGCGAGATGGGGAAACGAATTCGCGACCTTCGCTTTATATCCTTGGCGGTTTTGGCCCCACCCAAAATACTTTAATCAACTAAACTAATATAAATAAAGTTTAAAATGCTAATTAGTTATTTGCGAGATGGGGAAACCTTCGCTTTATAGCCTTGGCAACTTTTGGCCACACCCAATCACGTGATATCCAACTAACCCCTGTTGAAAATTAAACTTTATTTACTTTTTGGAAATAAATAAATATACAATCAATACATAGTTTGCATCCCTACGTCATCAATGACGCAGTTCCAAGTATAGATATAAGAACCAAGAATAAATATTTAATTTGAGCTAGAATGAACTATGCCGCCATTTTGCCGGTGTAGATTTCTTAGTAAAACGGGAGGGTTAACAGTTTCAATCGTCTGTTTGCGGATTTTAATTATTTTCAAATGATTAAGAAATTAGTTTCTGCCTGGTTAAAAATTGTTCGAGTAGTTCAATTACCAAGGGAGAGCGAAAATTGTTTATTCGATAGCGAAGGTAATTGTAAAAAGGATGACTGCAAAGGCCTAACTTTGATAAGCTTTGTCAACTTCTTTTCGTAGATATTTCTGTCGTAATTTGATATTTTATTTAAATAACCCGGCCTTAGAATCTTATCTGACTTTGTTTAGGGCCCATTTAAAATTTTAAAGCATAAATCTAATTAGTTTTGTAGCTTTGACGAGATTACCAACAAAATGGCTACCTATTTAGTAGCTACGCGCGAACTGGTTTGAATTTTTGATCGCCCTCCCAGTTTCCTTGGAGACCATAGGCCCCTCCCTTCGGTGCAAACTATGTATACACATTTTAAAACAAATTACAATGGGGCTGGTCAATATCCGCCGAGATATAGCCCCTTATGTATAACCCCGGTCGAAATAAAATACAATTTAACTTACCCCTGTCGAAATAAAATACACATTTTAAAACAAATTACAATGGGGCTGGTCAATATCCGCCCAATAACTTATGTTTTACCCCTGTTGAAATGAAACTTTATTTACTTTTGGAGATAAATAAATAATACAATAACGACATAATAAACAATCAATACATATTTTAAAAACACAACAAATTACAATGAATAAAAGCGGTATTTATTTAAGTAATTGTTTATTTTTATTTAAATAATAGGCTTATTCACTTTCAATTATTTAAACATTTTGCAATTTTTATTAAACTATTAGTTATTTAAATAAATATTGAAATATAGCCGAGCTTATTTTATTCATGGATTAATCTACTGCCGAGCACTAACTTTTGCAACTCGAAAGGCTATAATTTTACACAAATGGATGGCTGGTTAATTTTTAATAGTAAAATAATATATTCTAAAGTTGGAAAAACATTTTTAAGTTACATAATCAATAAGAATTCCAAAAACCATTTATTGAAAATAAATAAAAAATAATAATAATTAAATTAAAAATAGCAACATTGTAAATAGAATTTTCTCTGACTATACACAGTAAACGAACGGGTGTTTAACGGTGGCTAAATTAAAACAACATTAAGTTTAATAATTTTAATTATTTTCAAAATTAAACATTACTTACTTTGATTTATAAGTTTATTTTTCTGATGAACAAAGTTACCAGAAACACGCAAAGCCATCGTACAAGACACGGTATATGAAATTCGGCCGGATTGCGAGCTATAACCGGTTCAACATTCTAAAACTGATTTTATAACCACACCCTAATTATCGTCATGCGTAGAATTTATCAACTCATTACAACCTTGTAAAACTAGTTTGGATTTTTCAACAATTGACTAATTATATCAATTAAACGCAAAAATGTTTATTAACATCTGGTATTATTGATCCTACTCTATTTTTTCCCAACTTTCGCATTTCCGCGCCAGATTGAATTAATCAATAAAATTATAAACGCAGATCACGTTTCACAAGGAAACATTCAACAGAGCCAGTGAGAAGAAAAAACTGGTTTTTACAAACAACCGCTAGATATTAATAAAATATCAATTAATAAATCCTCTAATTTGAAAAAAATTGTAAATAAAAATGAATGTTTTTAAAACAAAGCTTATTGACAATTTACTTTTTGAAGATACAATCGTTTATAATACTTAACAACTATTGATAATAATAGTAATAATAATAATAATACTTCTTTCGCCAAACACTAAATGTATTGGCTACCCGGATATTGCAATAAATAAGATTAAAAAAATTTACACCAATAAAATTATTTTTTAAACAATTGCAAATTAAATTATATAAACAATAAAGATTAACAAAACAATCTCAAAATATGTACAAAATAGCCTATTTACTTAAGAGATAATTAGTAATATGAAAAAATTAAAGGTTGTAAAAATAGAACATTAAAGAAATTATATATATTATAAGGATACAATTAATAATAGTTATATTTACCTTAATTCGTAGAAGATATTTCTTTACTACGAAATTTGGTATCAGGTTTGAAATTCGAGCTAAATCTTGTAATTGTTAACTAGTATAATTAAATAAATATAATGATAAATATTAACTAACAAATTATTTGATTTTATGCTGTTGTAATGTGTTTACGTTGTTAAAAGAGTGGTTTTTATGCTGAATTTCCCTACACATTTGAACAACAGCATCATTGCTAATAATGGAATGGATTTGGTTTTGAATATAAAAATGTTTTTAAATTTAATTGTTTTCTTAATTTTACATTAACTGTGGAATTCAAAATAGAAATATTAATTGCAGAAGCATGTTCCTTAAAAAAGAGGATATTTAAATCTATTTTTTTAATTTTAAACCTTAATTAACGTGTCATTATTAATTCTGTTTAATTCACAATGCGCTTCTGATTTGATCTGTCTGTTTTAAAATTTAAATATTCAGTTTTTCATGTTTGCAGATTGAATTTCGTCAAATAAAATTAAAAAAATACTGGTAGAGATAAAAATATTAAATTAAAATTGATAAAAAGTAAATTAAATCTTATAAAGAATCTGGAGACTTTAGTTGATTGAAGAGTAGGTTGGTTTCTTCGTAGTACACCTCTGACAGGTGGCTCAAAAGTTCTTCCTCTTCTAGCAAAACGTATTCAATTAATATTTCACACATGTTTTCAATATTAATATAAAATTACTCTTTCGTGTTTATAATTTCAATTCTTAAATTACACAACTTAACAATAAAGAACCGATATCATATTAGTGTTCTTTTCGGAAATGTGGTACTGTAGAACTCAGGATTAAACTTTTTAAAGGCTTAGACTACACTACAGTAAAACCCAAAATTTATTAATAGGGCGTGAATCACCAGATATTATCTATCACACAGATAACACTTCTATTTTTTCGAGTTAAAAGTATAAGAAATACGTCTTATTTTATTTATTATTTATTTATTTATGGTTATTTACTGTTTATTGCTTTGAAAAGCAAGTTTTCTAAAACCACCTCAATTTGTCAACCATTGGATAAAATATTTATTTGAACCGTGTTGTATTTAATAACATTTTTACATAATTTCACCGCTAGGTTTAATTATGGATTCATATTGTACCCGATTAATGTTTTTATTGCATTTATCAGAATTACGTTAACATAACATGAAATATTTGACTTTATTCCATATTGTCTTCACGCGTACGGATATTTTTTTTAGTATAACAAATTTGTATTTGTATTATTTTTGTTTAAAACATTTGCAGTTAAGGATATAAAAACAGATATAATTGGATTGAAAATATTGCAAGATAGTTGGAAGAGAGCAGAAAACTAGAAAGCGTGTTTACAAAAGGTTCTTTTAAACGTAACTTAGTGCATTAATTAAGTATTTTTTTAAATTTGAATATCAGAGTTTTTTTATTTTAAAGTGTAATACCTAGAAGGATGTAAGACAATTTTTCCGAAAAAATAATAACAATTTTACAAGTATATTTAATTTCAGCTTCCGAGTTGAAAATTATCTTATAACTGTATTATTAATTTTGAATTTTTGTTTAAAAACAAAATTTGGAAAAAGTTATGTTATCAATTTTATTCAAATAAGCAACACTCGTTAGTTGTAAACTAGATTAAGTGTTAAAAACTAAAACCCAAAATTTGTTAGTAAACTATGATTTCCAAAAATTTACATATCAACCTCACAGAATGCTAAGCTTATCAGACAGTAAAGTGAGTCATAAAATCGATTGATTTAAAATATATTAAAAATCAGACAAAATAAAGGTGTTTCGGGTAATTGATTTCTTACTATTTTGTATATTCGCTTAAATGTATCGACTGCATTTTTAAATTTCAATTAATTTAGTTTTGTATTGTATTTAAAAATTAAATATACAATTTACATGATATTTATTAAAAAGAAAAAATATCCAAAATAATACAATAAAACCTTTAAATTAAACCAAATTTAAAAAAATATATAAAATATTAAGAAATGAAACATCTACATTTTAAGCAAAAAAATAAAATATTGTATCTATCTTCGGGGCAAACGTTTCTAATATTACGCAAACATTTAAAAAATTTCTTGTGGTTTCGGGCTACTATTTTTTGCATTGTAACACATTTTTCGTATACAGTACCTGTTTATTTATTTGATCTGCTTTAAAATACTAATTGTCTGATTATTATAGGACAAGAAAATTAACACTTATACGAAAATATTAGTATAATTTCTACTAAATCATGTTTAGATGGATTATGAATTAACCGTTTGAATAATACGTATAAGAATTAATCGTTATCGAGATGATTAGGGTTATTTCAAACTTTAAATACTTTAATTCGTAAAATATTTTAAACGTAACAAGGAAAGACTAAGTAACATTTACCCCGGAGAAAACAAAGCGCATTCTAGCCAAGGGCTGTACTATTAAGGAAACGTAATTGACTTATTGTCGTTTTTACCTGAGAGTAAGAGTGATAGAAATGGAGCCAATCAAGCCTATGGTAATACTGTGAGGTTAGTGGGTGGCCGATTTTGTCCACCTTGGTATTAGGTGATTATTAATGTATTATTTTTATGGTCCGTTATTCAGCGTTAACATTTCACTCCTATACGCTTAAATAGGATTTATTGACCGTCGTCTTGATTGTTGGCTACTGTTATAATTACTACAATGATTACAAGAACTTTAATTTATTTATTCCGAGAGATTGATTTGACATACACTTTACAACGATAAGTTATTAATGCTTTAAATTTTATTAAAAATGGTGTCCTAGGTAAAATATTTCTAAGTCAAAAACACCCTTAAATAAATGGTCAAAGTTTAAATATTTTATTTAATTTAAAAATATAAACAGATTTGACATATTATATATTACATAGAGTGGAAATCTTTGAAAGATGATATAATTATTTTTAGTGTTTTTTAATGAAAATTATAATAAAATATCGCATTAAGAAACATTTTCATAGAGTAGGTTTTTAATGGAATATGCAATTATCAATATAAAACTATCAATTTGATATTATAGGTTATGTTGTTGCAAATGTGATTATTAAATTTTATTCCACGTGAAATAATTTTTTAGTTATTACAACTACTTTAACACTAACACAACTTTGTTTATTTCAAATAATGTTTGGAATATAGACTATTTTCTAAATCTTCCAGGTTTTACTTGTTTTATTAAAAATCTATTGCTTTTAGTCCCAGTTTAATAATATTTTTGTAAATTATATTTTTTCACATACAACGAGACAACCCGAGGTGTTTCTCACTGATTTTCTTCAAAGTTGGGGAATAAAGTACGAAATGTAACACGAAAACAATAAAGGGAAAATTACGCTAGGCTTCCGTTTTGTTATGGAAACCAAAAAATGCTTCTGACAACTTAAAAGAAAAGTTCAACGTAAAAGAACATGGGAAAATAACAATGTTTAATTATCTGACCGAGTAAAAAAATCCTATTTATTTTGAAAGAAATCTTGATTCGTTTTGCAAATAAGCGCATATTAATGTATCTCTTTGTGTGATAAATTCGATATTATCATTGTTATTAAAAATTATGTCAAATTCATATTAAACGAGTAAATTTGAATACATTTGGGGAAATTAAAATAATATTGAGTAACTTCTTATATTATTGAATTAACTTAAATATTTTTTACTTGAATTCGTATTAAATTGGGAAATTTCGAATACATTTAGGTAAATTCTTGTATCTTGGCTAAATATAAAAATATTTTGTATATTTGATTAATATTGAATAAATTCAAATAATACTAGGTCGATTCAAATATTCTAGTTAACATTTAAACAGTTTTAAGTAAATTCCAATAGTATTGTGTCAATTGATATAAAGATAAGTAAATAAAACGTTGATTATATTTATATTTTTATTAGATTCCAATTATATTGGGTTATTTGAATTTTTATTTGTATATTCGAATAATATTGTGTGAATTACAATAATATTAGAACAATTCAAATATTGTTTTTTTATATTTTGATTAAAATCCCATAAAATTGTGTTAATCGATATAATGATAGAAAGCATCTCCGATAAGACGTCATTTTCTAAAACTATAAACGTTCTTCAAACTACTGCCAAGGTTGAAATGTTTAGGATCACACAATTTCGGGCCATTACAAAAAGTTGAAGACCTAAAAAGCAATTAAACGTTCTAAATTACCGCCTCACGAACAATGTGAACTAATTTTATCCTTAAACGTAACGATTCGGCTCGATTCGTGAGTTTTCTAATGCCCTTCTTTTGTTTCTGAAATTATCCTCGCTTGATAGAGTAAACAATTTAAACTACAAAATATCATTAGGTTTTGAAAGACGTACAATTATATGCCGTATTCATTTAAGTAAAATATAGACACTCGGTGCAGTTCCTTTTAGAGCTGTTCACACGTTGTTCAAAATATAACGCTAGTTAGGTATTTGTTGGTATTTTGTTTAAAAAAGCACACAAAGAGATACATTAATATGCGCTTATTTGCAAAACGAATCAAGATTTCTTTCAAAATAAATAGGATTTTTTTACTCGGTCAGATAATTAAACATTGTTATTTTACCATGTTATTTTACGTTGAACTTTTCTTTTTAAGTTGTCAGAAGCATTTTTTGGTTTCCATAACAAAACGGAAGCCTAGCGTAATTTTCCCTTTATTGTTTTCGTGTTACATTTCGGACTTTATTCCCCAACTTTGAACAAAATCAGTGAGAAACACCTCGGGTTGTCTCGTTGTATGTGAAAAAATATTCTTTACCAAAATATTAATAAACTGGGACCAAAAGCAATAGATTTTTTAATAAAACCAGTAAAACCTGGAAGATTTAGAAAATAGTCTATATTCCAAACATTATTTGAAATAAACAAAGTTGTGTTAGTGTTAAAGTAGTTGTAATAACTAAAAAATGATTTCACGTGGAATAACTCTAAAATTTAATAATCACATTTGCAACAACATAACCTATAATATCAAATGATAGTTTTATATTGATAATTGCATATTCCATTAAAACCTACTCTATGAAAATGTTTCTTAATGCGATATTTTATTATAATTTTCATTAAAAAACACTAAAAATAATTATATCATCTTTCAAAGATTTCAACTCTATGTAATATATAATATGTCAAATCTGTTTATATTTTTAAATTAAATAAAATATTTAAACTTTGACCATTTATCTAAGGGTGTTTTTGACTTAGAAATATTTTACCTAGGACACCATTTTTAATAAAATTTAAAGCATTCATAACTTATCGTTGTAAAGTGAATGTCAAATCAATCTCTCGGAATAAATAAATTAAAGTTCTTGTAATCATTGTAGTAATTATAACAGTAGCCAACAATCAAGACGACGGTCAATAAATCCTATTTAAGCGTATAGGAGTGAAATGTTAACGCTGAATAACGGACCATAAAAATAATACATTAATAATCACCTAATACCAAGGTGGACAAAATCGGCCACCCACTAACCTCACAGTATTACCATAGGCTTGATTGGCTCCATTTCTATCACTCTTACTCTCAGGTAAAAACGACAATAAGTCAATTACGTTTCCTTAATAGTACAGCCCTTGGCTAGAATGCGCTTTGTTTTCTCCGGGGTAAATGTTACTTAGTCTTTCCTTGTTACGTTTAAAATATTTTACGAATTAAAGTATTTAAAGTTTGAAATAACCCTAATCATCTCGATAACGATTAATTCTTATACGTATTATTCAAACGGTTAATTCATAATCCATCTAAACATGATTTAGTAGAAATTATACTAATATTTTCGTATAAGTGTTAATTTTCTTGTCCTATAATAATCAGACAATTAGTATTTTAAAGCAGATCAAATAAATAAACAGGTACTGTATACGAAAAATGTGTTACAATGCAAAAAATAGTAGCCCGAAACCACAAGAAATTTTTTAAATGTTTGCGTAATATTAGAAACGTTTGCCCCGAAGATAGATACAATATTTTATTTTTTTGCTTAAAATGTAGATGTTTCATTTCTTAATATTTTATATATTTTTTTAAATTTCGTGACGAAGATTTTGCGGTTTGATAAAATCTCATTACGAGATTAGCGGAGGTAAAATATTATTTAAAGGTTTTATTGCATTATTTTGGATATTTTTTCTTTATAATAAATATCATGAAAAACTAAATTAATTGAAATTTAAAAAATGGAGTCGATACATGTAAGCGATCATACAAATTACCAAGAGAACAATTTAACTATCCGAAACACCTTTATTTTGTAGGATTTATAATAACTTTTAAATCAATCGATTTTATGACTCTCTTTACTGTCTGATAAGCTTAGCATTCTGTGAGGTTGATATGTAAATTTTTGGAAATCATGGTTTACTAACAAATTTTGGGTTTGAGTTTTTAACACTTAATCTAGTTTACAACTAACGAGTGTTGCTTATTTGAATAAAATTGATAACATAACTTTTTTCCAAATTTTGTTTTTAAACAAAAATTCAAAATGAATAATACAGTTATAAGATAATTTTCAACTCGGAAGCTGAAATTAAATATACTTGTAAAATTGTTATTATTTTTTCGGAAAAATTGTCTTACATCCTTCTAGGTATTACACTTTAAAATAAAAAAAACTCTGATATTCAAATTTAAAAAAATACTTAATTAATGCACTAAGTTACGTTTAAAAGAACCTTTTGTAAACACGAATTTATCCATTTGTTAAACATAAATTCCACATTAGATGATGTATGTATGATGGGTAAGACTTGTGAGAAAGATTAATTCTTATGGAACTTTATTCTGCTTTTAATACTTTAAAATACATTTCAAATATGAAAATATAAATAGAAAAATACTACTAAAATCCCTTTTTAAATTTGATAAAATAAATTTCCGATATGTTAATAGGTAGAATAATAATATAAAAATTCCTTCTTCTTCTACATAACACAACTCCGATACGCAAATATAGACAGAAAATACTAAAAAAAACTCTTTACTCTACGTTCGATTCTTTAAAACACATTTCCGATACACATATATAGATAAAGAAATACCAAAAAAGGTAGAAAAATACTTCACATTAACCATTATGAATTTAATCTTACAACATCCTTCCCGTAGAGTAAAACATATTTGTTCAGAGTCAACTTGTTTCCTCGTTATCTTTATCTCATGTGTTTTAAATAGCGTATGGAATAAGTTAAGAATGTATTGAAATGGTTTATGTTAAAACGTCGTAGAACAAAGTGTAAAACATATGTTCAGTGTCGGCTTGATTAATAAGGAGAATAACATTGACGTTTCTGGTGTAGTCACGTAGGAAGAAAAATACTGCAACAATCTCTATACTCTACATTCAATACGTTAAAATATATTTCCGAAATGCCAATATAGGTAGAAAAATACTACATAGGCTTACGGTATTTCAAGTAATTTAACATCCACGATTTTCCTATTACAAATATTATTTCTTAAAGAATTTTTGTAAGATTAGTCGAAAATGATATGTCAATTGTAACAAGCTTATAAATTTAGGAATAAACTTATATATTAAAGATAGTGTTGTAAATAGGAAAATTAAAATTAAAAAAATGTTTAATATGTAAATATAGTTATAAAAATAAGACAAAAACCACTTATCTATATTTTAAATACGGTAAAATTAAATTTTTACACACAAATATAGTCAGAAAGATACTATAAAAACTCTTTAATCAACTTTAATACGATAAATTAACTTTCCAATGTGTAAATAAAGGTCGGAAAATGCTCTACGTTCATCACGTTAGAATATATTTCAATGCGCAAATATAGGTGGAACAATATTACAAAAACACCTAAATTTGGCGTTTAATACGTTAAAATACTTTTCCAATACGCAAATACATAGAAAATATTACAAAAATGTCTTAACTCTACTTTAAATCGGTTAAAATATATTTCAGATATCCAAATACATAGAAAAATACTAGAAAAACATCTAAACTCTACTTTTAATGCAACAAAATACAATTCCGATATTCAAATATTTAAAAATACTTAATTAATGTACTAAGTTACGTTTAAAAGAACCTTTTGTAAACACGCTTTCTAGTTTTCTGCTCTCTTCCAACTATCTTGCAATATTTTCAATCCAATTATATCTGTTTTTATATCCTTAACTGCAAATGTTTTAAACAAAAATAATACAAATACAAATTTGTTATACTAAAAAAATATCCCTACGCGTGAAGACAATATGGAATAAAGTCAAATATTTCATGTTATAAATGCAATAAAACATTAATCGGGTAAAATATGAATCCATAATGTTTTACACAAAATTAATAAAAATTAAAACATTTTATTCTAAAATATATCCGAGACAATATGAAATCAAGTCAAATATTTCATGTTATGTTAACGTAATTCTGATAAATGCAATAAAAACATTAATCGGGTACAATATGAATCCATAATTAAACCTAGCGGTGAAATTATGTAAAAATGTTATTAAATACAACACGGTTCAAATAAATATTTTATCCAATGGTTGACAAATTGAGGTGGTTTTAGAAAACTTGCTTTTCAAAGCAATAAACAGTAAATAACCATAAATAAATAAATAATAAATAAAATAAGACGTATGTATGTACCATGGCAATTACCTTTTATTTCTTATACTTTTAACTCGAAAAAATAGAAGTGTTATCTGTGTGATAGATAATATCTGGTGATTCACGCCCTATTAATAAATTTTGGGTTTTACTGTAGTGTAGTCTAAGCCTTTAAAAAGTTTAATCCTGAGTTCTACAGTACCACATTTCCGAAAAGAACACTAATATGATATCGGTTCTTTATTGTTAAGTTGTGTAATTTAAGAATTGAAATTATAAACACGAAAGAGTAATTTTATATTAATATTGAAAACATGTGTGAAATATTAATTGAATACGTTTTGCTAGAAGAGGAAGAACTTTTGAGCCACCTGTCAGAGGTGTACTACGAAGAAACCAACCTACTCTTCAATCAACTAAAGTCTCCAGATTCTTTATAAGATTTAATTTACTTTTTATCAATTTTAATTTAATATTTTTATCTCTACCAGTATTTTTTTAATTTTATTTGACGAAATTCAATCTGCAAACATGAAAAACTGAATATTTAAATTTTAAAACAGACAGATCAAATCAGAAGCGCATTGCGAATTAAACAGAATTAATAATGACACGTTAATTAAGGTTTAAAATTAAAAAAATAGATTTAAATATCCTCTTTTTTAAGGAACATGCTTCTGCAATTAATATTTCTATTTTGAATTCCACAGTTAATGTAAAATTAAGAAAACAATTAAATTTAAAAACATTTTTATATTCAAAACCAAATCCATTCCATTATTAGCAATGATGCTGTTGTTCAAATGTGTAGGGAAATTCAGCATAAAAACCGCTCTTTTAACAACGTAAACACATTACAACATCATAATATCAAATAATTTGTTAGTTAATATTTATCATTATATTTATTTAATTATACTAATTAACAATTACAAGTTTTAGCCCGAATTTCAAACCTGATACCTAATTTCGTAGTAAAGAAATATCTTCTACGGATTAAGGTAAATATAAATATATTTAATTGTATCCTTATAATATTTATAATTTTTTTAATGTTCTATTTTTACAACCTTTAATTTTTTTCATATTACTAATTATCTCTTAATTAAATAGGCTAGTTTGTACATATTTTGAGATTGTCTTATTTTTAAAATGCTTATTAATTTTATAATTTAATTTGCAATTGTTTAAAAAATAATTTTATTGGTGTAAATTTTTTTATCTTATTTATTGCAATATCCTGGTAGCCAATACATTTAGTCTTTTGCGAAAGAAGTATTATTATTATTACTATTATTATTAATAGTTGTTAAGTAATATAAACAATTATCTTCAAAAAGTAAATTGTCAATAAGCTTTGTTTCTAAAACCATTCATTTTTATTTACAATTTTTTTCAAATTAGAGGATTTATTAATTGATATTTTATTAATATCTAGCGGTTGTTTGTAAAAACCAGTTTTTTCTTCTCACTGGCTCTGTTGAATGTTTCCTTGTGAAACGTGATCTGCGTTTATAATTTTATCGTTTGTTAGAAAATTGTTGAAAAATCCAAACTAGTTTTACAAGGTTGTAATGAGTTGATAAATTCTACGCATGACGATAATTAGGGTGTGGTTATAAAATCAGTTTTAGAATGTTGAACCGGTTATAGCTCGCAATCCGGCCGAATTTCATATACCGTGTCTTGTACGATGGCTTTGCGTGTTTCTGGTAACTTTGTTCATCAGAAAAATAAACTTATAAATCAAAGTAAGTAATGTTTAATTTTGAAAATAATTAAAATTATTAAACTTAATGTTGTTTTAATTTAGCCACCGTTAAACACCCGTTCGTTTACTGTGTATAGTCAGAGAAAATTCTATTTACAATGTTGCTATTTTTAATTTAATTATTATTATTTTTTATTTATTTTCAATAAATGGTTTTTGGAATTCTTATTGATTATGTAACTTAAAAATGTTTTTCCAACTTTAGAATATATTATTTTACTATTAAAAATTAACCAGCCATCCATTTGTGTAAAATTATAGCCTTTCGAGTTGCAAAAGTTAGTGCTCGGCAGTAGATTAATCCATGAATAAAATAAGCTCGGCTATATTTCAATATTTATTTAAATAACTAATAGTTTAATAAAAATTGCAAAATGTTTAAATAATTGAAAGTGAATAAGCCTATTATTTAAATAAAAATAAACAATTACTTAAATAAATACCGCTTTTATTCATTGTAATTTGTTGTGTTTTTAAAATATGTATTGATTGTTTATTATGTCGTTATTGTATTATTTATTTATCTCCAAAAGTAAATAAAGTTTCATTTCAACAGGGGTAAAACATAAGTTATTGGGCGGATATTGACCAGCCCCATTGTAATTTGTTTTAAAATGTGTATTTTATTTCGACAGGGGTAAGTTAAATTGTATTTTATTTCGACCGGGGTTATACATAAGGGGCTATATCTCGGGCGGATATTGACCAGCTCCATTGTAATTTGTTTTAAAATGTGTATACATAGTTTGCACCGAAGGGAGGGGCCTATGGTCTCCAAGGAAACTGGGAGGGTGATCAAAAATTCAAACCATTTCGCGCGTAGCTACTAAATAGGTAGCCATTTTGTTGGTAATCTCGTCAAAGCGACAAAACTAATTAGATTTATGCTTTAAAATTTTAAATGGGCCCTAAACAAAGTCAGATAAGATTCTAAGGCCGGGTTATTTAAATAAAATATCAAATTACGACAGAAATATCTACGAAAAGAAGTTGACAAAGCTTATCAAAGTTAGGCCTTTGCGGTCATCCTTTTTACAATTACCTTCGCTATCGAATAAACAATTTTCGCTCCCCTTGGTAATTGAACTACTCGAACAATTTTTAACCAGGCAGATAACCATTTTTAACGTGAAACTAATTTCTTAATCATTTGAAAATAATTAAAATCCGCAAACAGACGATTGAAACTGTTAACCCTCCCGTTTTACTAAGAAATCTACACCGGCAAAATGGCGGCATAGTTCATTCTAGCTCAAATTAAATATTTATTCTTGGTTCTTATATCTATACTTGGAACTGCGTCATTGATGACGTAGGGATGCAAACTATGTATTGATTGTTTATTTATTTATTTCCAAAAAGTAAATAAAGTTTAATTTTCAACAGGGGTAAGTTGGATATCACGTGATTGGGTGTGGCCAAAAGTTGCCAAGGCTATAAAGCGAAGGTTTCCCCATCTCGCAAATAACTAATTAGCATTTTAAACTTTATTTATATTAGTTTAGTTGATTAAAGTATTTTGGGTGGGGCCAAAACCGCCAAGGATATAAAGCGAAGGTCGCGAATTCGTTTCCCCATCTCGCAAATAACTAATTAGCATTTTAAACGGCGAAAAACGAAAAAAACGAAAAACGATATCAAAAGTAAATTAACATAAGTATTTGGTGGGGTTACATATTACCGCCGATATCTCGGTTCGACCTTGTTCGATCGTGACCAAACTTGTTGATTTGATAGACCGAGGCTTAGTGGTTGTTGACAGATGTCAGGCGTCGAGGTCAAAGAGCATCTTCAAGGTGAAATTGAAAACAAAAATATTTTCGATTTTTCCAAGGACAAAAATTTTTGGAAAATATTTTGGGGGGGTGGGGGGTTGTTTTGTCGGCCATCTTGGCGGCCATCTTGGATTTACATGTTCATATTTAGTTATTCTCTACTGGTGGATAATAATTTAGGGTTCCATAGCCGAAACAAATTGGGAACCGCTGCTGTAGAAACTCAAAAGGATTACACTGAGTTTTTGACTTAAAATTGATTCCCCAAATTTCAGGGCCAATGGTTTTTGTCATTTATTTTTTTTGTGACAGAACTTTTTTGGGTTGCATCAATTACATTGATTTTTGAATTAAAGTCTTCTACTGACAATGACTCATAAATTTATTCTGGATCGTTAGCAGGAAGCCCACCAAGAATTCTATGAACATCCCAATAGAAAGGCCAACGGGAAGGGCTTGCTCCAGTCACCCTCGTCTTTTTCATTAGTCTATATGTAAACAATGTTAAACATTGAATTTAGAATACAAATAATAGTTTAATATATGAATAAAAACTTTACGTGTTGGTAATTTACCTATATTTCTTGGTCAAGTTTTCAATTTTTGATTGCATTTGATTTCCAGTTCTGCAAATTACACGCTTTTCAAGCTCCTTTGCCATGTTGTCAAAAAGCTTCCTTTTCCTCCTGGCTGATCTTTGATTTTTCAAATATTTCTTGCCAAATTTCTAGAAGATTTCTAGATTCATGCTCCGTCCATGATTGCCTTAGGCTTTTCTCACTCATAGTAAAGAGGAATCTGTACTACAAATTCCTTGATATTAGGTACAAGTTGACCCAATTTTTTGCGTCAAGTGACAACTCCAAATTATCCAGTGTTGCCAGTGTTCGAGACTGGACAACCACAATGTTAACACTGTGATGGGCTAAACGCCTCAAAATTACAAATTCCACGATTTGGCAACGCTGTAAGCATCTAGCAGCCGCTCTGAGAGCAGACGACAGTACTCAAAGTTCAACCGGTTAACCACGGTTTACGATGGGTTCGGTTTTTATAACTCCGTTTAAAATTTATATTGTCTGAAACATTAGTTCTGGTTTAAAAATAAACTCTGGTTTAATAAACCCGGGTTTAAATGCAACGTCTGAATAGGGTATTACTGGTTTTTTTTTAATTTATTCAAGATCTTCAAAGAAGATATTGTAATTTCTTCGTATTCTTAACTTTGAATTTCCAAACCACATAATTCAGTGAATAAATTGAATGTCAAAGTTAACGTACTTTTGGTTTTTAAACTTGTATGCGAAATAAAAAATATTTGCATAAATATAAGATAACAATATAATACAACAAAAAATAAACTAGTTAATCATTTAAAGGTATATTTGCTAGACATCCAGCTCTTACCGGTAATGTAAAGAAAAAATTATATTTTGAAATTTGAATTACTTTATCTGAATGTTATTTGTATCTGTATGTATTTTTTTAATATCCAAACAATAAAATATTAAATTTATAAAAATTCCAACTTTAACCTTTAATTATTCTAAATTTCCTATTTAAGCGAAATTTTACTTAGCTTAAAACTAAATATTTGAGAACCAAAATGCAGAATCCAATTTTGTTGCATGGCCTTTTTCCTAAAAAAATACAATAAACCACTACTTCACGGATCTATGAGTAGGAAAGAAGAGTCAATATTTGGTTAAAAAAAGATCCAGTAAATATTCACATGTAGATAAATAGTTTAATCTAAATGGAGTATTTGCATTTCGTACATTTTCTACCTCTTAATAGAAAACAATATCGCAAAGCCGCAACGAGGCCGATTATGAAATAGAGAGTCAGTAGATGCTGCGCATTTCAATGCTAAAACAATGAATTATTTGGGCACATTCAATTAAGAAAATGGATTAATGTTGTTTTTCCGAAGAAGCAGGAAGGTCCGTTTACTTAACATTAAATGTAATTGGTTTTCCAGCCCGGTTGTAGTAATAACCTTACGTGATCAAAATATCTTTACTCGATTTAATTACAGGGATATAATTAATATTTGAACTGTTATATGTATTCTACGTAATTAAGTAAAGGTTTCACCAAACGTACTTTTGTGGTAATATCTGTATCATATTTGAAAAACTTACGTCGCCATCGTGATGTAAATAATAATATTTTTCTATATAAATCCATAAGTCTTGCGGAAACGTACAAGTCAGTCTTTTAAATTGAAGTGCTATTCGGATCCAAGAGTAAAAACCCGAAACATAACATAAACCGGTTCAAATTTAAATTATCTTCACGGTTCAAAATGTATTGGAAACTCTGAATAATATAATCTGGTATATTTTCCATTGATGTCAAAAGTGATCTTTGTATCTGTGGCTGACGCTTAAAACATATCTGCATTCTCTTAGCGATCACTTTTGGAAAAGGTGATTCTTCTTAAGTTAACGAACCCTTTGGGTATACTTTTTGTCAATTAAGATTTATTTTATTTTTCAAATGTTTGGGAATGATAAAATTTCCATATATTTAATATAGGTTATGGGTCCTCAAAACAAGATCACTTTGTATTTGGATTCACCTGTAAGCTGCTCTAACAAAATGAGTGAAATTAATTTCTCTATATAGAAAGAACAATTCTTAAAAAAAATGACGACGTTCATGGTCAACTATAAAATGAAAAAAATAAAATTTAAAACCTTTATTAGTTAGGCACACTATTTTTAACTCTCCGAGGGGATTATGTCCCCTAGGAGGGGTTTAACAATCACCGTGTCTGTCTTTGGATCTGTCGGTCTGTCTGTCTGGGCTGCGAACGCGTACGCATTTTCGGGATAAAGTGTAAACGCTGCGTTCGCAGTTTCTTGGAATTAGGGAAAAGCTGTTTCCAAAAGAGCCCACTTTCAGTCTTTGGGTGTTGTATAAACTTCTTTAAAATTTGCATTAGTATTGTGCGGGATTCGAACCCGAGCCCTCCTGCACGACAGGTGAGCGTTCTACCACAGAAACAACTTGTTGATATTATGAGGTGACTCAGAGTTCTGAACTGAAATTAAAAATGGCATGATATAACTTAACTGGTAATAAATATAAAAGATTTAAGTAGTTTAAAGATAAAATATTATAAAGTATATTTAAATTCACTCGTTGTTGCGTTTCATATTGAAGTTGCCCGCATATTCCATTTTCAGCACATACCCTTGTTAACCAAAAGTGATGTCGTTTCGGAATCGGATAACGTTTGGGACCACTATAAAGGTTTTGTTCCACAAATGTTGGCAGCGTTTGGCCGCTCTTCAAAGTAAGACGCTTCATTTTAAATTAGAATTGTTTTTACCGTCTTGATCAATATAGGGCGTGTGCTCGGGAAGGCACGACGAGGCCACGGCTCGAATTTAAATAAAATGAAAAAGTGCCATATTCGCGGAAATTAGGGTACCAAAATAAGATCGCCAGAAAACTTTTAATCAGAATAAAGAGGGAGTAAAATAAAAAGCTTGAACTTTTTGATTTAATCTTAGGTTTTTAAAAGCCTATCTCTTTTCGATTTTAATTTGTTGTCCTTTTAAAACCTCGACCGAAAGAATATTTTTCTAATAAAATATTCTTCACACTTACAAAAGAAGTATTAATAATTAAACGGAATTGAGTACAAAGCGAATGTGTTCCATTAGAGTTGCCTTCACAGTTGTACATTGGATCAAGTTACTTTCGTTTAGGAAGATTCCTTCTAGAGCACATAATATAAAAATAAAATGTCGCTGATCGTTTCAATTCAGAATTTTCCAAAAAAGTCGTGTCTTTTGACGTAAGAGCAACATACTAAGAAGTTGGGCAAGAACATTTTTTATTGTATAAAATCAACTTTTTAGAATTTGGGCCCCACACTATTAATTTGATCTGCGGCCACAACAGACCTCGGAACCCCGAACCGCCAAACTAGGGCGTTAATCAATGAATTTCCAGTTTCTGAGATTTTTCCGACTTCTTTTGATTTCACAGATTAGTAACTTTCAAAAAAATTAATACATTATGAAAGATTATATTGTAAACCATTCAACTAATTTTACAAAAAAATCATGCTAAAATTGCCCAAATAACGGAAATTATAGACACATTTAATAAAAGATGAAAATTGCAAGTTTTATTATAGCGGAACAATTCAAAAAATTTTCTTCATTTTCTAAAATATTTTCCTTTATTTGCAGTTTGACTTTTGAAAAAGCTGTAAGTAAATTTACTTGTTTGAGTTTGATACTCGCGCCGTGTGTTTTTGCAAAAGTACATGAAAATCGATAACTAGTTGTTGTTTAATTGGATTTTAACTATTTTTAACGTAATTTTTACTAATTCATGTAGGACCCCGACGAATCGGATATATTCGTTAGCTTTCTTTTTTTGACGTGGGAGGTTTTTGATGAATTTGATATCACAACAGAGCTATTTTATCCAAAGCTGGTTTTATATTCAAAACCGCCGAATGTTCCAAGTAACGGGTTTGTCGGTAACTTAATGTCTGGACTGCCACCATGGGTAAGCAATACACCAAAGATAGCGAGTATTTCAGTAATCCACGGTCTTCCTGTAGTTTCCTTCTTTCCAAATTAAATCAAATCGCTCAGCTAATTTTATTGTGGCCAAAAACTCATGTCTTTCGACCATTTAAAGGCAAGCGGTTGCCATTTTTCCTTCTCGCCTTTCGTAAAAAAGTAAAGATAAACGATCAATTTAGCTAATTGTCTCAACATATCCACCAATCCTAACTTTGAATAAATTCATGCTTGAAGTAACATAAGCCACCTTCGAAATTTAATTATGATGAAAAATAGAGCGTCATGAAATTATTCAAGTTATTAAGAATGATTAACATACGACTTTGTAATGATAACTCAGTTGTAAAATCCAGAATGAATCAATATAATCAATATAATGTGCTTAAAATGATTGAATAGGTATCAAACTTTTCTCACTAAGGAATAATCGATTTGAAAAAAATTCGATAATTTGGTTTTACTCTGATGGATTTCCAAGAGTCTCGAGCAGTGGTTGGATAAAGTAGAAAATAATTACAGAAAAGATATGTTTCAGATGAGCTTCGCTTTTCTTTATACAAATGATTTCTCAAAACACTCTTGAAACCTAGTTTAGCCGTGAGGTTTACAAGCGCCATTGCAACTATACGATGTTATATAAGCCAAAAAGCTGAAATTCAATTGGTGGAAAGATAAGAATAAGAGTTATCCTGCAGCAATAGGTAACACATTCAGGATAACCATTAACGGGGCCACCCTTTTACAAAGAAGCTTGTACATGTCTAATTCAAATACCAGTTTTAAGAACTGGAAAGTTATTTCCGAGAGAAGAAATTATATTATAATTTTTTTGAATTGTGGAATTCAGCTCTCAAACTCAAATGTAAACATAAAATAGTTACCAATGGTCATGTAAACAGGAACGGACGAAAAAGTTAATTGTAATAAAGAAAACGCAGAAAAGGCCATTCGAGGCTGTTAATATTTTTTATATAGTTGTTCATTTTCCGGAAAAATTAAATTAAATGAAATTTCCACAAATCAGAAAAACAAAAAAATGGAAACATATTACTTTTTAAGTCTAAAGGTTTAATTTAACTTTTTGATTCGATAAAATAAGGCGAAAATGTTGCCAAATTTAAATTCGTGAACAATATAGGGAATGGAAACCTTTTTTCTGATTTTCGAATAAATACGGACAATTTTCTGATCAAATTTAGTTGGGAGCCTTTAATCCATACTGTGCCATGGTTCTGCGCTTTTTCTCAAAAGGAAATTTTGTCACCGACTTTCCATTTTTTTTTAAACTTGGGCAAGAAAAACTAAAAAATTGCACTCTGGTTTCAAAGAATGTTTTTGCCAGATGAAAGTAATAGCTTCGCAATCACATTTGTTATAGATTTAATATATTTGCATATTAGTAAATGGTAAGTAATATACTATAGAGACAGATACTTCATGGTTTAAAACAAACTTTTAATTAAAAGAATATTGGGGAAGCTTTTCGAGCCCACTCACTCCTTTTCAACCCAGATAGAAATGGCGAAAAATCCAAATACAAACAGATAGCAAAATCAGCGTATAGTTATTTTTGTTGAACGCGCTCTTCCGTTTTTATGGCCTAAAAATCTTTTAAAACTGCCCCAATTACTCACTTTCACCTTTCTCCCTTTTAGGTTCATACCCCCTCTGTCAGCAATAAAAATGCTTTCTTTGAAGGTCCGTCTGAACCAATTTTTTTCTTTTTCCAACACTCTCGAAAAGCTTCCCCAATATTATTTTTAATAAAAGTTTATTTTAAACCATGAAGTATCTGTCTCTATAGTATATTTCTTAAATTAACCATGGTTAAATTTTGCGTTTATGATTATATTTGCATATTGCTGAAATTTTATAAATATATTTAACTAACCGGTAGATTATATGAAACATACTCATACATTCTATAATAAAGAATTCAATATTAATTCTAATAATTCTTTATTGGTTTATTTAGTTTTTCTTGCTGTTATTAAGCGCTGTAGTAGTTTGTACTACAATAACTTTATTGGCCGAAAACCTTTCACCGTTGCGAAAAGCCACTTTCTGGTCTGTTTCATGGGCGTATCTTATTGTGCTTATCAATCAAAGTAAGTTTGAAATTTAAAGTGAAACTGAATAAATGAATGGGAATAGGAATTTCATTTTGTTCGCAAATCAATTTTTAGAAAGAGCGTTTTTTATTTCTTATTACAATCTACTACAAAAATAAGGAGTTGCTATAACAAGATAAATTTAAATGTTTAAAAACAGAATCATAACATATTTGTCAGTATATAAATATAGCATTGCCCAAAATATAATATCTTTGCACATATTACATTAATTATTTCATATCTACTTACAACTCAGACATTAAATTTTAGCTCTATTTTCTAAATAACAACTTAAAATATTTCTTGTATTTTCTTCTTTTGCTAGATTCCACACCGAATTTACATCGAAAACTTTCATTACATCTTCTAAATTTATGGGTGTCATCGGTGATTGTGCTCAATATTGTCATAATTACACAAATAACTTCTCAGGTGTTGGCTCCTGGAACCTTTGTAATCAACAACCTAAAGGACGTTTTCCTTTTTAAAAATCTCAAAATTGAGTTTCCTTTTTCGCCATCAATAAGGAATTTTTTTATAGTAAGTAAAATTCTCAGTAATGCCCAGATTTTAATGTAGAACATCATGAAATCTTTTTAATATTATTTTCCTTATTTATTTTAAGAATTGTAAGTGATATGCGTAGGTTAAAACGTTTTTATTTAACTAGAGCTGTCCGGTTTTGATCATAGGATATTAAATATAAGTATTTATATTTATTAATTAAATGCCTGTTTATTTTATTAGATTATATTTAAAAGATGATTATTAACTTTTAATAATAAGTGATTTTTATTTAAGATTTTGAACGACCTTTCGCTATTAAACAAATACCAAGAATGTATTTATTTAAACTCAGGGAGAATGAATATGTCGAGATTATTTTTAGTGATTCTCCAATTCCACCCGTTGGGGCCCCCGGTATGCTCCTCCGCTTTAATGAAATCAAATAATACTGCAATCTCATTGGTTCTTAAAAATTACGTTTTTCGACGCGATTAACGTTGCTGCGAGGACGCAAAAAATACGACCACCTCCTTTTTTCTCCCCCCCCCACCCCTTAGCGTGACGGGGTTAGGGCCTCAACGTGTCCGTCGATAGTCTCGACATATTCATTCTCCCTGAGTATAAATAAATAAATTCTTGCAAATACTAAAATATAAAATGTTGTTAAAATCAGTTCAGCGTTCAGATAAATTGTAGATTAAAGTATGGGTGTCATTACGGTCGCGTAGTTTTTGCCCTTTTAAAAACCAACCTTAAAGCACCTTTTTCACTTGCTGGGGTGGGATCGTCTCTTCAAAGATGAGCACACCGTTTCAGCCTCTTCTCTTAAGATTATCTTCAAATTTAGTCTAAAGGGCTATTTTATGAAAAATGGCTGATTTTTTAGTTATTTTTCTAGTTTGAAGAACGGATTTTAAGATATGAGACACTGATAAATTTAATAAAAAAGGTCATAACCCCTAAAGTATTTCTAGTAATATTTTTATAAGTAAATGTCCGCTTTAAGAATTGTAATGCTATAAAGCATTTTCCATAAATTATTGTACGTAATATTTGGTTTTAACAGTTAATCTTTTAAATCCATATCCAATTGATCCTAGTGTGTAACAGCACTTTTAATATAAATTTTGTGTTATTTTTCGAAGACTTGGAATATGTTTTACAAGATAATGCATTTTTTATTGTTTCCTTCCATTTTTCAAGATAGCCCAGAAATATGGTCATTTTTAATAATTACTCGCTCGGCTTATTTCGTTGAGAGTCTTGCAGATAAAAATGTAGCTCTGCTATTCTCTGTCAATTTCTTTAAACCTGCGTTTATTCTGCCATCGGTGGCTCATAATTGAGCGGAGCATGCCCAGCACTGCAATAAATTTGCTTTAAAGTGAGTGGGCTTCTGAGCTTGAGGTAATTGGTATTTAGTCAATAGATGGTAAATGCTAAATCCATTTTGATTAGATTTTATCAACTGACTCTTGATCAGTTTATTTGTTTGATTTCCGTTTGGATAAGTCATTAGACTCTTTCGCGTAAAACGTGAGTCCCGCTAAAGCCGCCTTTACCATCTAGCTCACTACCTTAGCAGTTATTTTAGGCAGTTTTTGTAAAATTCCTCCCAGGTTCCTACGGGCCCACGAGGGGTTGGAGTGTGCAATTACGGGCGGTTTTACCGGGGACTCGGGGTCCGGCTATTGTAACCCATCACGGGCGGTGGCGCGCTCGGAGATGTTAGCTCCGTCCAAATGGTCCTATTTCCACCTCCGACTTCGGCCCAGGCTAACGGAGAGGGTCCAGGCAACCTGACCACCTCGGCGGATTGGGTAGCCTGCAGTGGGGCTGCCAGCCTCCGTATGAGGGCACGGCGGTCCTGTTTCTCGGCCTTTTGGGCTCCCACCGGGATATCCGGTGCCAGCTGTGCCGGGTTACTTGGACTGCTGTGTGCTCGCCGTTTCCCTTTAGGAGCTCTTTCCAATGGGTTTGGCTCTCTAACTTCGTAGGTAGGGTGTCGGCCGGAGTTGCCAGAGCATCCGCTCTCATTCCCACTGCTGTGTGCGAAGTGGGGGCTGGTCGACCCATTGCTGCACCTTCTGCTGGGTTGAGTGGCTTGCGTCGAGGGTGCGGACATCAGTAGTGGGGTTCTGCTACCCATGCTGGTTTTGTCACCTGTCCGGGCTTGTGGACGCTGGCGTAGGGCATTATGATAATAGACCTCCGATGGTGGGGTTTCAATCTTACCGGTACACCGGGCTGTAAATCTGACTTATGTCCCAGGTTCCTATAATCAACCTCCAGTTTTCTGCTTAAATGCTTTCTATTTTTGAGTATGAAAATTTTTGATAAAAGCTTAACAACAAGTCAATGAATCTCTCAATGTTGATTTATTATTAGTTTATTTTAAGAAACACTCGATCTTAACGGATGTCAGTTTTGTAATATGTGACAAATCTTCTGACAGGACATTCAGATAAAACATTAGTTAAAGAGTCACTTTCTGCTAATACTAAGTGCGAAAATTACGTGACCGACTGCCAAACTACCATCATAGTCATGGTTTGTTAAAAGTGGCGGCGCCTATACAGTTCAGCTCGAAACTTAAATATTCGTGAACGAAAAGATTTTGATCTTATTACGCTTTATTTGAAATTAGGGAATTCAAGGAACCCTTGGCGAACGTATAAGGGCCATTTTAGAAATATCAATGTACCCCATGGAATCTTTAATGAGAGTGTCGAAAGAACAAGCAGTCTATGTTAAAGTATCTGATGAGCTCGGCGAATTTCAAGCGCACTGCGCTCGCTTCTGCAAAGGGCGCCATTTATTCTACTGCTCCCCCAATGATTTGAGGACTGAGATGGTCGTCTTTACAATTGAAAGAGAAAGAAATTTTTCCAAATCGATCCTTGAAGAACTTAATCAATTGTAAGTTTTTAATTTATACATAACGATAACCATAAGGGAAATCAAAATTTCAAAATATTTCGTTGCTTCCTAGTAATCGTGCGTTGATTTGGCGTTTATTTCACGCTAGATAACAAAATCTTAAATAACAAAATGATAGTAGCAAAATATAATTTCTACCTTTTTTCATTCAAGATGAATAAGTTATCTTTTTGATTTTATTATAACATGTTTTTTTTTTCATTTTGTTGGATAAAATTTTTCTAAGTTGTATAATTTATGGTAAAATTTTATTATAAATAGGAAATTGGACCATATTTTAATTAAATATTAATGGAATATTAGTCATACATAATGATTAAATACTCGATGAAAGGAAGTGGATAACAATTTCCTTGATCACAAACATTTGATAATAATTTTATTAACTTTACTTAATATTTAATAATAATACAAACATTTTTTGCATTTATGAAGATATTTGTAATGAATATTACGTTTAGACTGGTGCCTATTATACTTCAATTTAAAGGGTTGGAACTCATTGATTCTAAGATCTTGTGTCAATGGTTTCTTGGAATTACTTTGATAATCAGATAAGGTGATGGATCCTATCAACCACAGTCCGGCACATCAGGAATTAAGTTTTCTAACCACTGTTTTTTACTAAAGTATAGTTTCCGTCCAATTACATTAAAAGTTTAATAAATAAAATCCCTTTTTACACAAATATTTTGCCGTCAGTTGATGTTGATGTTGACGTTGATTAAATTTATTTACATTTTTAATGCCTTAAAAGTTTTAGGCAAACCACGCTTAATAAATTAAAAAACGTTATTTAACCATTATCTTTTCAATAAGAAATTCAGAAAAATCAAAAAGTCTTTATAAGTACAATTAGATTCCTGTTTTTAATCCCATATAAACTAAACTGGCATGAATAGTGTTGTGGTTTGGGAGATCCCTAAATATTTACAAGCGATGTAGATATTACAATAAATATCTAATGCCTCTGTTTTGCCATAAATGCCTTTCACATAATCGCGGAAAGTAAACCATTTATCGTTGAAAAAACCTGTTTTTTTAAATTAAACGATTCTAATAACTTAAAATGTTGAAAGATCTAAGTATGAATAATTGGAAATTCAAAAGCGGTCTTTGGTTGTCTCTACGATGGATATTCTCTACAGTAACAAGTTCTGTACAATTTAGCCACGCCTTCTATCGTTACTTCAACTTGGCCGATTTTTTATAAAACTAATTCCAACCCAGGAATTACTGTAGAACACTTTCCTTAAAAATTTATCAGTTGAGCAGAATTGAGTAAAATTGTGTTTATTCATATTTTAATACTTATTTTAATTAAACCAATAAATATCAGCTAGGCTTATACACAAGACACTACCTTAAGTCCGAAAAATCAGGGATAAGATTAATAAAAGTTTCGTTTTGCCTTTGGCCGATTAACTTTTATTTGAAATATTTTCAATTATAGGAATTAACCATTCCGGAAAAATATATTACTTATTGGAAGGGATCTAGCTGACTTCGATAAATAAATTTCTTTTAATTTCCCCAAACATCGTTGCCTGTTTTACATTTTCAGGGTTGTTAAATATTATCTGTACATGGTCCAACGGTGGTTCACTTTTTTCCTGCAATCGGTTAAATACCTTTTTGGGAAATCAGCTTAGCCTTAGTTAAGTTACTTAATTGTAATCTAGATCATTGCTGTTGCTTAATTTTAAGTATAATTTTATAAACATTACTTTTTACTATAGCTTAGAATTGGATGCTATTTCGTATTTGTGAAAGTTACCATTATTAATACTGTCATTTTTGCTGAATACAAGGTGTCATCTGTGTCTTACAAAAATAAGTACACTATCTGGCATGAATAACGTGGTTCAAATGAAAATGTATCTGGCTCCTAGTAATCTCCGTCGTTAATCAGGTCTTGATAAAACGATTTGATTCTGGCCTTTCTGATGAAAACCTTCCATATTCAAATAACAATTTTAATATCAATTAAAAAATCTCAGTTTTATTAAAGTTAAACCGTAGGGCATTGGCGTTCTTGATCTTATTTTATGAACAATTGGTCACAATTTGAGTAAAGAATGAAGAAAAATTATGAAATTAGCCATGGTTAAATTTAACAAGTATCTCGTTATCGCGTGCTGATTTCAACAAAAATTAGTTTTAAGAACCGTTTTTAAAACTGCTTGTTTGTTTCTAGAAGCACCATACCAACAAACCATTTAATTCAATACTATTAGCATCTCTTTTATATGTGGTTACAAATTATTATTAAAGGCAGAACGAAACTCATTAAGAGATGCCTTCTACAACCGAATCTGCCATACGAAACCACAATAGTTTCTCTTGTATTTAACACGCACTCTTTGAAACCAAATGATTGTTTTCCAGAATAAGATACACAGGAGCAATGGGTATTTACGATCAAGAAGTCTATAGGCATTATTATAAACTATACCAAGGATGCATAACTAGTAACGAAGATGATCTTTATGAAGAACAGAAATTTGACGATAAAGAGATATCGAAACTCTTTAAAATCTGCGTAGTCTGTATGAGTATCGCTGTCCTGATTTTGTTTTACGAAATAGCCAAAGGATTTCCAAAATTCGTGAAAAATGTTCGGAGAAGGCGGCTTCAAGGAAGACCGTATTAACAAAAGTTTTTCAAAAATTGATAACTAAAATTTACGGATCATTTGATATGGAGCTGCTCAGTTTATCGTTTAAATTGTCAAAATTATTGTACACGCTTTAAATTCGTTGGAGTAACGTTTGTAGAAATGAAAAATATTAATCACTGAAAAACCTCAATTTCAAGTTTCATACTTTTAAAATGTAAATTGAAGAGAAATAAATATGTTTTTTTTGTACTTAGAGTGGGAATCCACTATTAAATAAAATGTTGCAATAAGTTTCGAAATGGCGTCCTTTTCAATTAATATGCTTCACTAAACATGTAGCATTTCCATGCATAAAAATAAAATAAACCTTTATTTAAAATCTAGTTTTTATTTAAATTGCAACATAACATCATTTCATAAAATATTTAAAATTTCAGGTAGTGTAAAGCCTTTCTGTACTTCGTGTTTTAATTGATTGTTAATGTTAATTAACCAATCTCTCAAAAATTTTAAATTCTAAAAATTTTATTATTATTGATGAATGTTTGGCGGAACAATATCAGTTTGGAGAAAAAGAAGTGTCATACTATTAATTTTGTGTAACTTACGGTCAAATTTAGTTGAACGTGGAGATTTACTTGGGTAGAGAAAAGTCAGTTCAACTACCCTTCAAATAGTAAATATGGTAATTTATACATTTGCTTTAGATATATTTACATTATTGACGTTTTAGATTCGTAATGTGGTCTCTAAAATTCTATTATCTGGTATTCGTAAAGATCAACGGTCCCAGATTAACGTTTCTTTTGACATTAATTAACGATGTTAAATTGGTTCTCAACGAAATACGTGCTACAATTGTACATACAGTATGCTTTTCCGCGCATTGTATATGAAACAGGTTAATTTGGTTGAAGTTGAGCAAGGTATCGGTAAAAAGATTTTCATGAAAAACGCTTTTATTTAGTTTTTCAATTAATAATGCAAAAGTCCAAGGATATAAGAAAGTTTGCTTTAATTTAGGCTAATGGGAAACATTTTATGTACTTCTAAATTAGTTAAAAGTTAGTAACGTTGAACTGTCCTCACTTTTTTCTTATTAATGTACGAAGCTGCCGCTTAAAATGCAAACCTCGTAAATGAAATTCAGGCGAAATATTGTGCATGTTTTATAGCTATTGGAACGATATTTTTACATTACGTGTTTTTTATTATTTCGAACATGCACTTTTTAAATGTCATGTAACCTCCAGTATTAATGTCGCAACCGAAGAGTTAATAATATTTTTGGATTTAAAAAAAAATCAAATAAACCGATTTTTTTATTTATTTGATTTTAATGAAAATTTCAAAGTTTTATATAATTTGGTATAATAATTTTACATAAATCAAATATGTTTTAATTTTTAAAGACTAATATGTATAATGAATTTATTAAATTTAAGCTAATAATCATATAGAAGTTTTTATTTTTTAAAACCTATTTTGGTACTTTACAAAATAAATTTGGCGTAATCCCCAGCCACAGGTAGAATCCAATGCAACATTAGGGTGGAAATACAAGATAGATTATAATTAAACCTAAATTATAGTAATTGGCGAGGCTTTTTCTTTTTCAAAAATACTATATAAAATTGATTTAAAACGATGATTTTTTTTAAAAAAATCATAAATTAAAATCGTAATTTAAATCGTGATTAAAATCAAGTTGATTTAAATCAGCCAACCCTGTAGCTATGACATTTGAGACGCTGCTTAGTGGTTTGTAGTGGGATTAATCCCTAAAAGTGTTGGGATGTTTTGAAAAGTACGGCTTGAAAATTTAATTTCCTATAAGCAGATAGTGGTACCCTGTTGACAAACAGGAAGCAATGTCCTCTTCTCTAGCCATTAAGCGTCGCAAATTAACGCACCTCGGGTGTGGCCGTCTCCCTACTAGATTTCGCTTGAGTTAGATGGATATCAGCTCTCGGTGTTTAGCGGTGGACGACGGTTTACACGTTCGATTACCCTGCTGCTTAAATTCCGCGTGCGCTACCCACTCGGGCTCTACTGGCCACACTTGTTGGTGCCCTCTGTGTGGTTCACTTGTTATTCCAAAATGCCGTTACGGCCATAAGTGCCACTTTGCGAAAATGCATACAGACTTAACTATAAATCCTTTTTTAACTTTTTGTGTATTTAGTTCTCCCACCCTTAACTTGTAGTATAATTTACCTCGCGTGCTTGGTGTGAAGGCATACAGCCATTTACAGCAACCTTCATTCTCCTTTTATTCTAGCCCCCCCCCCCCCTTATAGTAATTCTATAAGGAATCGACCAACGTGAATGTCGATAGTAGTGGATTACTTCCAAACCTTTTTGGTGGCTTATCTACCTAAATTATGGTGGTTTCCGAAGTTTGGCGAGTTAATAGTGGGGTGGCGGAGTGGATAGCACTTTCGCCTTGCAGCAAGAGGAGCCGGGTTGGATCCCCGCTTGTGGCACTGGGTGTAAACTCGGAACAAATTCTTCTGTGTTTAGTTTGCAAGATCTCTCCCCACTGATTTAAGGGGTCCCCCCCCCCCCCCACGAGTTCTTCTGTTTCCACTTCCATAAAAACTTGTTGAGGTTAACGGTAATAGTTAGTGTAGGGAACTGATGGCTCGCGTGGCATAAAGGGCTTTTCACCACCCTCCTACGCATTGTAACCCGGCCACCTTAATTAATGGCTTTAAAAGTCGCACGATGACTTAGGCCTAAGGTGGTGCCTTGAGTATTAGCCTAACTGATTATTATTATATTATTATATAAATTCAAAAAGTTTGAAAAGTTATGAATTTTTGAAATTTTCCGCTTTTTGGCTTAATTTTGCGCACTTATTTTAATTTTTTTTAATATCCGAATACTTATATCTAAAAATAGTAGAACAAGCTTGAGACGTGAAATCAAATTATGAGTCGGGTGTTAATATTTACCCGCGTAAACGGTGGGAAATCGGGATTATGGATTTTAATCATAATTTCATCATTTATAATCGCTAAAAATACAAAGCTACAGATTTTATTTTAATCAAAGTTAATCCTGATTAAATCATAAGAGACAGTCCTAATAGTCAATCAATAATTGCTACTCTGTAACTAAAAAACGAGCAATTCCATATTATAAAAATAATTTTATTTCCAGATAAAAAGTAACTTTAAAGATTTGGAAGCATTCAATGTGTCTACAAGATAATATTAAAGTTTTAGGTCTGTCAAAAAAGAATTAAAATAAATGATTGTGATTTGGCGTATAATAAAATTAAATCAGATTGATTGGCCAATATAGACATTAAATCATTTGGTTTTAACAAAGTAAGTGTTAAATATCGACTTCCGAATATACATGTAAATTATATATTTACGCTCCATTCATACAAATTAAATTAAATAAACGCCATCCAAGATGCTGGTAATTATTAGAACGATGCTACTCAAAATTTCAGAGACAGGCACTCAATCCGAACTGTCGTCATGCAACTGACATTTGGCAGACGATTTAAAAAAATGCAAATTATGGATCGTCAGGTTCATATAGCGATATGAGAGACCCTGAAACACTTACTTTTTAAACAATGATTATAACAGCTAAGAATTGAGCTTTCCACGTGCGCATTCTGCTCGGATCTGTTCTTCTTTCTGCAATAGCAAGGATATTTTCTCGGCTAAGTTTATCCGTCTCAAAATTTTTTCTGGATGTCGCTCGAAATTTTCGGTAAACGCTGCAGAAATTTCTTCTCGAGTATAATCCGAAACAGCTTCTTGTAAGGCTGTTGTCGTTTAGTGACAGCACCAGTTCCTTTTGAAGAGAAGTTCAGAGGCCCCATTTGACGGTCCCATTCGATGGCTGCCAGCTGCAAAGAAGTGTTCCCCTCCTCGTCCATGCTACCTACATCCGCTCCGTTCTCCAACAAAAGCCGAACCATTTCCTCGCTGCGATTAACACCCGAAACCGCTTTGTGTAATGCCGTTCGATGTTTCCTGTCCTTCGCCTCGATATTGGCACCCTTTACAGCAAAATCGACACTGATTCAATTTGACCTTCAAACGAGGCCAGATGCAAAGGTGTTTCACCAAGTAGATTTACAGCATCGTGATTCGCGCCTTTTCCCGACAGAAGGGAAACTAGTTTAGTTCGGCCCCATTTCGCGGCCATATGCAAAGTAGTTTCTCCAAGTTCATTTACAACTTCAACATTTACACCTTTTTCCAACAAAATCGAGAATGATTTAGTTTGGCCGTATCCCGCGGCACTATGCAAGAGCGTTTCGCCATAATTATCCCCAACCCCGAAATTGGCTCCGTGATCCAGAAGTGTTTGGATTGCTTTGCCTGTTCCTTTGATTGTTGCAATGTGAAGGGCAGTACGTCCCTCGTCATCCACGCTGTCAATGTCAGCGCCATGGGACAAGAGAAATTCGATTATATGTCGATTATCATCCGAATTATTGTCTCTATCGAGATAACGTTTAGCCGCATAGTGAAGTGGAGTTTTGTCTTCTGCATCTCGTTGATTGACGTTGAATCCTCGTTGCAATAAAAGACGTACAATCTCAGTATTTCCGGATTTTATTGCGTTTGACCATCGTACTTGAGGTTAATGTCGGCGTTACGATCGAGGAGGGTTTTGAAGCACTCGAAATTTCCGGCACTTATGGCCGTAAATAGTGGAGGAGAGTTCCGGTACTCGACTTGTAGGTTTACTGGGTCTTCTCTGTCTAAAAGAAATTTCAGCGCAGCTACTCTATCATTATTTATGACGATAGTAAGTGCGGAATGAAAGTAGCGACAATTATCTGGCTTTCCAGCGTTAAGAAGCCAATATCGTGTTTCGTCGTCACCTGCTTTTTCCAGTAATGTTTTCGAGCTTTCGACGTCTCCATCGGCGGAAGCCTCAAAGAATTCTTCGATCAAACTCTTTTTCGCGCGCAACGATTCGTTAGACACCGACACATTTGGAAATGCAAACACTAATTCCATGAAATAGTCTTGGTATTTTAAGTTTCTATGGTATTTTATTTGCGTAAAAATAATCTCTTGAATGGTTTTGGGGCACGACGAGAGAAAATGTAAAAATATATTGACTAATGATGTTGAACATGACAGGGTTGCGAATTGTGACACCAGAGGGAAAAATTCGATGGGCATTTCCCCGTCAATTATTATTCAATTTAGAAGGAACCGATACAACGCGTGGCTATTAGCGGAGAGTTCACCAATCCACGATGTTTGAAATCTATAAAAAAGTGGAATTTGGATCAAGGCGCCAGGCTTTCAGAATTGAGCTTTGAATAAGTCGAAATTTATCGTTTTCAATCTTTCGAGTCTCCAAACCACTTTCGAAAAAGATTTGAACGATATTGAAATCGTAATGAAAGGACCCTAAAATATCACAGAATTTCCCAAGAATCGTATACTTCATCGTCTTCCACGCTTTCGATTAAAAAATCCGCGACGAAAAATTCCGCGAACGTTCGATGTATGAAAAGCGGATTTTCCCCAGTGTCCGTCATGATGCCCACTCTCTCGACTATCTTCAGCAGAAATGCTTTTGCTACTTTATTGGGCGGGTAATTTTAAACTCCGAACCATGTCTTCTCCGTACAACAGATGGAAGGCCGATTCCCAATGGTACTGTTGGACACAGTGTGTTGTACTCGTCGTGCTCTGGTACTTAGTTTCTTCTTCTTCAAATTTCATCCTAGTAAATTGCCGGTACAATTCGTACAAAGAAATTGTCTCCCATTCCTCGGAAGAATTTAATTCATTTTTGTAAACTTCCGCCAGCAGACGACATTGAAGAGGAATTCCCATAAATTCCTTTTCAAAAGCTTCAATTGACGATGTAAATATGTCTATTAAATGTTTCGCTTTAGACTCCAGTATAAGCTTATCGTGACAGTCCGATTTTTGAAGCCAATATTCAACGATAAATTTCAGTTTTTCTACGTCATTAAACGTTCTCATTTGATAGCGCGACGCCTCTAAGGTTTCAACTAAATTTCCGGTCGAATATGGCCTCGTGGTTAAGATAAAATTCTCAACGCGACTGTTCTTTATTCACTTTAAAAGTCTTTTGACAATGCTTTTGTACTTGGGACTGATTTCGTCAAAGCCGTCAAAAAGCAAGACAACACCTCCGCTTTTCTTCAAACACCACTTCAACAGATTTTTTTCGTAATTTTCGTAATATTTCGATCCGTATAATTCAGAAACGAAGAAATCTACAGCATCCGAGGAATGTTTCAATTCCAGTTTAAGATGCTTTTCGAAGACTGCGGAGTAACTTATCAAATTGACGAAGATGACCCAACGATTGGGAAACATCTTTTTCATCTCTTTAGCTAACGTTTTAAGGATTGTGGACTTCCCTGTTCCCGCTTTGTCGGAAATGATGATGGTCTCACCAGTTCTCATCCCTTCAATAAGTTCGACGAGACTCATTTCGGCATTTCCTTGAGTTCGAAGACTTATAAAGGCCCGTGGTATGAAATAGGCCTCCGTTTCTCCCAAACCTGGAAGCTTATCTCCCAAATGAACGTCAATGTCGTTTATGAATTTATACAGGATGGAATCGTCGATGATTCCTTCAATTTCTGGTCCGTTTACATTTCTCAGAAGGTTTCCAAGGCTTAATTTATTTTGAATGTCTTCTTGCAGAATCATCAGTGGCTTTGACATCAAGAATGATTGATATTCATTTCCCAGACAAGCCCAGGGTATCTGCGCTATTTCGTACAAAAAGTACACATAAAAACGGTTTGTCTTTCTTATACCAAGAATCTCTTCATTATTGAGAGAACACCTTAACGTAATTTGTTGCAGTAGTCAATAGCATAGTAGTTCTTCAAAATTGTAGTATTATCGTTTCAATCAGAAATGAAAAGTCTAAAACCAGTCTAACTCCAAGGGGGTCTCGATAAAGAAGATGTTTGAAAACATTTCTGTACGAGTTAAAATTGATGACGTCACCCAGATGAGCCTCCGTTGATTTTCAATACGATCTCATCTGGCTGACGTCACGATTTTACCTAGCAACGTAAAAGCCGTAATCTTATGATAAAAAACATGCGATCGAGACAACCTTATAGTTCCCCTTTTAACGAACCTTGCTCTAGCTCCACCTTAGTTCATAAATACTGAATCCCCTTCAGTTATTATAGCATAAAATTATTAAGTCTTATTAAAAATTTAGGATATTGGTTACTTGTTTAACATCTATAAAACTATTCACACTATTATAAATTAAAAAACCAGTAGTAAATGGCTACTGTGGGTTAATGCGATTGAAAATGTAGCTAACTGCTTGAAAGTTCTATCTGTGGCGTAACATTTGAACGCCCCCTCCCCTGTGACATTTAGTAACGCTGATTCAATTTGAACTAAATAAAATACGATTATCAAACATCTCATATAATAAAGATATTTGCAATAGCAAGCTCTTGTGTTTTTATAGAACTCCGAGTTGAATTTTTCGAAGTCTTTATACGATAGATGGCGACATTGTATGGAAATTACATACCCTGGAACCCGTAGCGTTTCAGCTTCTCTATCAAAGAGGTCACTGGTTAAACCGAGAACGCAAGGAGTCATGTCCGGTTTTATTACCCATGGTTCGTTCTTGTGTCATCTGCGATTCGTCACATTTTAGAAAGAACAAGTTGGCAAGCCAAAATATACCTCTCCTCGGAAGAGTTTCTAATTTTCAGTGAAGTGTGCAATGTATCCGTGGTTCTGTGGTAGAATGCTCACCTGACGTGCAGGAGGGATCGGGTTCGAATCCCGCCCGGTACTAACGCAAAATGTAAAATATTTATACTACACCCAATGACAACAAAAAACGGGCCCTTTTGGAAAAACCTTTTCCCTAATTCTAAGAAACTGCGTACGCAGCGATTACCCTTTGCCCCGAAAATGCGAACGTGTTCGCAGGCCTGACAGACAGACCCACAGACAGACAGACAGACAGACACGGTGGTTGTATAACCCCTCCTAGGGTACAAAGTCCCCTCGGAGAGGTAAAAATGTATAATAACATCCCAAAATGTTGCGTTTTGCATTAAATTAATGCGTCGCTCATGCATATTCCAAGAAAATCTCAAAAAGCTTAATAAATCATGTTTTAAGTAAAATCGAGGTCAGTAACAATGGAAGGTATTTTCGATCTCCAACGTAAATATAGTACGTTAGTATTATTAGATTAGAGTTGGATTAAATATATTGTCGTATCCTATTATTGAAGACAAACTTTAATAGTTCGGTAGTATTATTAATTTTATGAATAAATAATTTTCCATTAGTTTCATTCAATAGTAATTTTAAGTTTCTTTGCAGTAAAATATTTCGTTTTATTTTTTAACTGGAATTTCAAATCGAAGGTATACATAAGTCAGTCGGATGGACGTTCGGTCTGTATTCTCCGTTGTAAAATTTGTACCCTTGACAGTAATAGTTGGGCATTCATTTTTACCTCTCCGAGGAGGGGTTATACAACGACCGTGTCTGTCTGTGGGTCTGTCTGTCTGTCAGGCCTGCGAACGCGTTCGCATTTTCGGTGCAAAGTGTAATCACTGCGTACGCAGTTTCTCAAAGGGTTGGCAAAACCACCGTGTGACGGTGAGCGTTAACGGATGCATTTGCGGTTTGGTATGGATGGTGTTTTTTCGCTCACCGTCGTGACGGTTTGGTGTATTACGTTTTTGTAATGTTTATGCGTAGGTTGTGAGTGTTGAATTTATTGTGTTTGTGTTCTGATGGTTGTGCATGTTGAGTCTGTTGTGTTTATATGGGCGTTTTCTCTCCAACTTCTTCTTAATGACTTTGGGACGGACCGAGTGCTGAGTGTAATGCTACCTCTCAACGTCCAATGGCAGGGTTTCCACCAGTTGTACACGGTATTCGTCTTAGTATCAATTTGCGATCGCATCGGGCGGGATTTGAACCCGAGACCTCCTGATTGACAGGCGGACGTTCTACCACAGAACCACCGACACTTGTTACGCCTTATTGAAAATTAGACCTTCAGCTTTATCGGAAGCGTATTTAATAGAGTACGAAATTTTGGTTTAATTGAAATAGAATTGAAATTGAAATTATTGCATCGAAGAAATTCTAACCCAGACCATTCGGCTTGGCAGTCGAGCGCTCTACCACAGAACCACCGATAGCTACTTAAATTCACTGAAATTAAGACAGGCATCGTAAGCATAATAGGTAATAAAGTCTTTTTTTATTAATGAATTTATGAAGGCCTAATCTGGTATTTTTTAAAGGTTAAATCTTGTTTTAGCGCAGTCAGCCGAGATTAGAGGGTTAAAGGGTAGACCCTGTGGGTGGTCCACTTTCTTAACGACCTATATATAGTTCTGTTAATTCAAAGGAGATAATTTAACGTTAATTGCTTTACGAGCTGGCGGTTAGTCAAGTGGCTCTCTGTGCTTTGTTGATGGTAAGGTTTTTGCTTCTTGTAAATACATTTGGTGTGGATATTTGGATATCTACGATTTCTAACGCAGTCAATGATTTCTTGGGTGTGCGAGTCATTATATGATATTGGAAATTGGACGGCATTGGTCTTTTTCATGTGGTATGTGTCACAACGTCAACAGGAAGTGAACGAGTCGTCCACTACCAGATATCTACGGTATCTTCATCAAGGGCGAGTGTTGAAATAAAATGAGCGTTAAAGATGCGGCAAGTATTTCGTAAGCGAGTAATTCCAAAAAGCCTCTGTAGATATTTATTTCATTAAAATTTGCTTCGTATTATATTTAACTGATAAACTTGTTCTGTAAAAGGGTTTAATTCAATTGTGCATTGTTATAGTACGTCTAACTTACTGTTGTAACTACTTAACTTATGATATTCTGAATAAATTAAAATTGGTCGTTTCGTCTCAATTATTTTAATTATAATTAAAATTTTATACCGGGCGGGATAGAAATGGGTTAATATTTTTAACAAATAACTCTAAATTGCGGAGATATATCTTTTAGGGTTATCTCGAGAAATTAATACCACTAGGGACAATTCTTCCGAGGAGAGGTATATTTTGGCTTGCCAACTTGTTCATTCTGCTTTTCAAAAATATAGAAACAAGAGTTATTTATTTATAATTAGGATGAATGATTAAATTGAGAGGATCTGCCGGCATCGTGGACGAATTTTTCTCGGCACGAGTGAGAGGAGAGGGGAGGGGAGGGTAGCGGAGGGGAGGGGAAAACGGAAGCGTATTTAATAGAGTACGAAATTTTGGTTTAATTGAAATAGAATTGAAATTGAAATTATTGCATCGAAGAAATTCTAACCCAGACCATTCGGCTTGGCAGTCGAGCGCTCTACCACAGAACCACCGATAGCTACTTAAATTCACTGAAATTAAGACAGGCATCGTAAGCATAATAGGTAATAAAGTCTTTTTTTATTAATGAATTTATGAAGGCCTAATCTGGTATTTTTTAAAGGTTAAATCTTGTTTTAGCGCAGTCAGCCGAGATTAGAGGGTTAAAGGGTAGACCCTGTGGGTGGTCCACTTTCTTAACGACCTATATATAGTTCTGTTAATTCAAAGGAGATAATTTAACGTTAATTGCTTTACGAGCTGGCGGTTAGTCAAGTGGCTCTCTGTGCTTTGTTGATGGTAAGGTTTTTGCTTCTTGTAAATACATTTGGTGTGGATATTTGGATATCTACGATTTCTAACGCAGTCAATGATTTCTTGGGTGTGCGAGTCATTATATGATATTGGAAATTGGACGGCATTGGTCTTTTTCATGTGGTATGTGTCACAACGTCAACAGGAAGTGAACGAGTCGTCCACTACCAGATATCTACGGTATCTTCATCAAGGGCGAGTGTTGAAATAAAATGAGCGTTAAAGATGCGGCAAGTATTTCGTAAGCGAGTAATTCCAAAAAGCCTCTGTAGATATTTATTTCATTAAAATTTGCTTCGTATTATATTTAACTGATAAACTTGTTCTGTAAAAGGGTTTAATTCAATTGTGCATTGTTATAGTACGTCTAACTTACTGTTGTAACTACTTAACTTATGATATTCTGAATAAATTAAAATTGGTCGTTTCGTCTCAATTATTTTAATTATAATTAAAATTTTATACCGGGCGGGATAGAAATGGGTTAATATTTTTAACAAATAACTCTAAATTGCGGAGATATATCTTTTAGGGTTATCTCGAGAAATTAATACCACTAGGGACAATTCTTCCGAGGAGAGGTATATTTTGGCTTGCCAACTTGTTCATTCTGCTTTTCAAAAATATAGAAACAAGAGTTATTTATTTATAATTAGGATGAATGATTAAATTGAGAGGATCTGCCGGCATCGTGGACGAATTTTTCTCGGCACGAGTGAGAGGAGAGGGGAGGGGAGGGTAGCGGAGGGGAGGGGAAAACGTCACCGCCGTGAGCTTCAATCGCGTCGGAAGGCATCAGTTATGGGGAACCAATCAGATGCCGTGGGGATTTAATTTTTTATCGGAAGAAAGAGATTTGCTGTTCTTAAAATCATATCTGCTTAATCTTTATCCTAAAGTACAAATTAATACATTCTTGACGGAACCAAAAACGTAACTCGGCGCTGGCATATCTGTAAAACCTCTTACTCGGCGACCAAATAATGAACCACAAACTTCATATATGTAGACCGAGATTCCAGTTTCTTTACTGGGATCTAGTTTAAATTAAATTGTGGCAAACGTCTGGTAATAATGTTACGTGCGCCAATGCTTACGCGGAGTGCAAGGGCTTACGCGGAGTGCAAGGGCTTACGCGGAGTGCAAGGGCTTACGCGGAGTGCAAGGGCTTACGCGGAGTGCAAGGGCTTACGCGGAGTGCAAGGGCTTACGCGGAGTGCAAGGGCTTACGCGGAGTGCAAGGGCTTACGCGGAGTGCAAGGGCTTACGCGGAGTGCAAGGGCTTACGCGGTGTGCAAGGGGTTACGCGGTGTGCAAGGGGTTACGCGGTGTGCAAGGGGTTACGCGGTGTGCAAGGGGTTACGCGGTGTGCAAAGGCTTACGCGGTGTGCAAAGGCTTACGCGGAGTGCAAGGGCTTACGCGGTGTGCAAAGGCTTACGCGGTGTGCAAAGGCTTACGCGGTGTGCAAAGGCTTACGCGGTGTGCAAAGGCTTACGCGGTGTGCAAAGTATAGTTTTTCAGAATTTTCAGAATTTTAACCACGTGCCTCTGACGCTCGAGAATTAAAACCCTGAAACATACTCACGTCGACAGTTTTTATTAGCTTTAGTATCAACAGACGTTTACCAATTTAAATTGTTTCCTTGGGTTAACTGACCACTTAGGCCAAAGTCACTAAAAGGTTTAAAATAATTAAGAACGTATTTATGCTTCTAGAAGGAGCATGAATATGTTGAAAACGATTTCTAGCGTTGTGGTCAATCCCCCTCATGATCGAAAAGTAAATTCCTTCCCCCGAAACCAAATCAATATAGTCCGGCACTGTTCCCTAAAACTGACGGTTTCCGACGCGAGGGAAAATTCGAGCCTAATGCCCACGGATCAACTTCACATAATTATTGTTCCTAAGTAGAAATGTATGCATTCTTGGTATGGTTCTGTAAGAAACCAATGCCCAACTTACATTTGAATTTAGTGTCATCCCCATAGATGTTCTTATTCTAAAATGTGAAAAAAAATAAGCGTAAACCAAAGTTGAAAATACGGCCAAGCACGAAGCTTTATCCTTACTTACGTTGACAATTTGTAATTTATTTCTGTCCCCTCCTATTATCTGAAAATAGAATAAACCTTTGTGTAAAATTCCTTCTAAAATTTTTGAACTTAACTGAAAATACCGGGAATGTTCATCATTCCGAACGAGAAAACCAAATTTATTGATAAATTTCTGGAATCCTATTCTATATCGATTGTTTATAGCCTACATTATATAGATTCTACATCTACGAATAATCAAGTACTTAATTCGTAGAATATAATTGCTTAAATAGTTTTATTTCAGCAATTATATTGTATGAATTTTGAATTTGTTGCCGTGTTGCAGATTAGGTTCTCAGAGATTTAATTATGGTTATATTGTGACAAGCACGGCAACGGAATGTTTTTAATTTTTAATTTTTGGTTATTTAAGCAAGTGCCATCTGATTAAATCGTGATTGAACTAACTAAATCATGGTTGAAATGATTTAACCGTGATGGAAATAAATAAATCGTGATAGAAATGATTGAATCGTGATAGAAATGATTGAATCGTGATAGAATTTATTAAATCATGGTTGAAATGATTTAACCGTGATGGAAATAAATAAATCGTGATAGAAATGATTGAATCGTGATAGTAATGATTAAATCGTGATAGAAACGATTGAATCGTGATAGATATGATTAAATCGCGATAGAAATTATTAAACCGTGATAGAAATTACTAAATCGTGATAGAAATAATTAAATCGTGATAGAAACGATAAAATCCTGATAGAAACGATTAAATCGTGATAGATGTGATTAAATCGTGAAGATATGATTAAATCACGATTGAAATAAATAAATCGTGATAGAAATAATTTAATCGTGATAGTAATGATTAAATCGTAATAGATGATTAAATCGTGATAGGTATGATTAAATCGATGATAGATGATTAAATCGTGATAGGTATGATTAAATCGTGAAGATATGATTAAATCATGATTGAAATAAATAAATCGTGATAGAAATAATTGAATCGTGATAGAAATGATTAAATCGTAATAGATGATTAAATCGTGATAGGTATGATTAAATTATGATAGATATATTACCGATTGTGTAACATTCATTGGTCCACCGCAATTGATGTTAATCAAATCTTGGCCTACATTCTGAGTTTGTGCTGAATTAGTCTGAAATCATTCGAAAAGTCTAATGAGCAATTTGTAATTATAATAATTGATTTTACTAGGTAGGTAAAAGTTATTTATAAAAAGTGTTTTAAACTGATTCTCAGATAACAGTTTCGGTAACTGAACTAATTAAATAGTTACGATAAATCAGATATCAGATAACCCGCAATTACCTTCAGATATCAGAGAAGTTGATGCGGGTAATCATTAGATAACTAAGAAGCTACCTCCATTTTGTTATGATAAAATGTAGACTCTAAAAATTTACCGTTGTTTTAAAATTGGTCGATGCACCACTTTTGACATTCAAAGACTGCTCTACATGTCGAGAAGATGATTTACCAATCTGAAATAGTACGATAAACAAAAATATTAATTTTAAATATAGGTACATATAATTTTATATCGCCGACTTCGTTTAGCGGCAAAATATGGTTGGCAGCTAGGACACGGACTTTACTATAAGGGGACGATTTTGGGCAGTAGTTTCCCCAATGCTTTTCGCCCAGTTCTATGATTGTCTGTTTGTCGGGAGGGTCGCAAAAAAGGGGGAAAACACTTTTTTAGATCTTCAAGGTCAGTTCGATGAAAAATTAAATGGTAACCAGTTAGTTCACGCCGAGGTTCATGCTATGGTGTTAGTTTTTTTTATAAATTTACGTTTTGTTAATTTAGACGAGGTAAATCAAGTGTTATTTTACTCGCTTTTAGAATTAATTAGTAGATCAAATATGGTTAAAAAACAGTGTATGTATTCTTTATGTTGTAATAAGGACAATTCAATTAAGCCTAGGTCAAATTCTAGTAGTGAAGTTCGGTATTTTCCATTTGACGGAACGACCTTGAATGAACTATTTTGAGGTACTGCTAACTTTTTCCCACCCCCCCCCCCCTGAGTTGGCCGCAAACGGAATGTGGTCTGACTACAGAAATAGATTGATAAACCATCCCCTTATAGTAAAGTCCGTGGCTAGGAGCAACAGAAGGAGAACTGAGCTAGCCTTTAGACACACTAACGCAGTGTTGTGTACAAATTTCATTGGACGAACCTTTACCCTGAACGTTTTACGGAAAAGGGGAAGACAATTTCCGAATTTTCCACTTCCGACGGCAGTAGGCGCTAAAGCGTCTAACCAATGAAAACTGTACACAAGAAAATGCGCTACTTTTGACAGGTTGCGTTCTCCTTGTGTAGGGTTTTGTGTTGTTGCTCCTAGCTGGCAGCATATTTCCTTCGCATCTATTCATCTATTAGCAAGAAAAGTTCTTTTTAATTTGGAATTCTTTAATGGTCACAAAAACTATTTTTCGAATAAAGCTTAAGTGACAAACACGAATAGAGTAGGTTTTCAAAATATAACATTATTATGAATGGAATATTAACGAAACATTGAGATATCGTTATAAAATTGTATACGATCGTTATTTAATTATTTTAGGCGGATACGATAGAGTTTGTCACGTAGATAGCGTGTGTATTTTTTATTTTGGCCGTAAATGATTATTTAATTTTTTAATTTAATTTAAAAACTTAATTTTTTTGGGTATTTTCATGTTTTTTATCTTGTTTTTTAATTATTTTAGGCGGATACGATAGAGTTTTTTGGCCGCAAATGATTATTTAATTTTTTAATTTAATTTAAAAAAAATAACCTCTTTGGGTATTTTACATTCTTTTTGTGGTTATTATTTTCGTCTTGTGTTCGACGACACCACGTGTTTTTCAGCCCTTGGTATTCCGGTAGTTTGTTACAACAAAGTATTTCCAAGTGGAACGCCGATAGTTTGAAGAAAAAAAATTCCATGTGGTATTCCGGTTGTTTGTTCAATAAATTACAAGTTTTCTTAATTTTGGGCTATTTCTAGCTGTGCTGCCTTTTTATGGCCGCACCTGCTTGGGCCTTTTCACGATTTTTGTTATTATTTTCGTCGTGTGTTCATATAAGTATTGGTGCCTGACCGCGCTGCCCGTTCGCTACGCTCTCGTGCTGGGAGCGCGCGGCGCCACCCCAGCCCCATACTAAAAAAAAACGATGGGCCTTCTATAAATCTATTTTTCGATAATTAACTGTAGTCCCCCATTTTGTTTTAAACCTGGTAGCACTGTTAACTTATCGACCATAATGTCGTTCCACGATAGAATATCCCTTTGTCATTTTCGTCGGTCCACCCGTTAACACGAGGTACATTTAAAATAATTTATGTTGTACGGTTGGTGTCTAAGGCCTGGGGCTGACATCACCTTGTGAATCTTGAAAACAAAAAAACAAATATTTTGTATGAGATTCCCAACTAAATCCAAGCTCTCAACATGGATAACTACATAGAAATAAGCAATGAGGTAGAATAAATAGAGATACAAACAAATCTGGGATTCGCGGGACACGTTTTATTTGAGTAGGAGAATTAGGCTTAAGTTTCAACTCTATCGAATCGTGTTGGCGCCATCTGTTTTTAGCGGTAGGAAAGATAACTGTCGTCTGCTTTATTGATCTTGGCGGAAATTTTGAACGCAATACTTGTTTTGATAGTTCTAAGATATGTACACTTTTAAAATTTGGTAGACCTGAAATATTTTTAGTTTTAAAAGTAAAATAACTTTTGCAATGGGTAGAAAATGTTCTGTCAAAAGTTTTGTAAATACTGGGATAAATAAAAAATGTTTCTTGGCATAAGTAAGAAACTGAAAAATTGATAAGATCATAGATTAAATGTTCTGTTTTGAAGATTTCCTTTTAATCGGTCGGATTTGTTGAAAGAAGGGCTTGAAGCTATGGTAATTTCAACTGGACTCCTGATCCAAATGACGTCATTTGTGGTGATCATTTTTTGGAATCGGATTATCGTTAAATTAAGATTACTATATACACCCGCAGTTCCAACTTTGCTTTTACCAGAGCAAAACATTAAAAGAGCAATTGTATTTAACAAATTGACTAAATAAAATTAAAATAAGCTATTTAAATTTTAATTGAACAAATAATTTTAGAAAACCTAGTCGCATTGACTTAAATGAACTCTTTCCTTGGTTGCGAAAAACATAGGCAAACAATTCAGACTTAAAAAAAACAGATCGAATTTATGGAAATTGAAACTGATCAAGTACAATACACAGCTGGTGCATTAGAAGATACAGATATATGTATAGAGCTTGCAAATTATGAAATTGAAAATGTAAGTTATATAATATTAAAAAAAAATTAGCATAGTATTAAAATATTTTAAAATTGGGAAAATCAAAATTAGGTGACTGAAGAGACAAGAAATTTATGACGAAAAATAGGCTAGAAAGCAAATCCTTTAACCGAATTAGATCATGTAATTTTAATGAACAGTCACTTTTTTTAAGAATGCATTTCAATTTATAATTATTTTCAGAATTACAGTTTGTCCTTTGAAAAAGGTGTTAAACTATTTTAAACTTTGGCAATGTCATTTTTTGGTAAAGAATAGAATGCTTTTGTAAACCACCCTTCGCATTGAATGCGAAGGGTGGTTTACAAAAGCATTCTATCTTGAATACATTATGAATTTCACAGACTAGATTTTTCCAATCTGAAAGTAACCTATGGCTATTTTTGCAGTCCCTAACAATACAATTTGAACCAGTCATCTTGGATGTACATTATTAATCCAAGCAGTCATATATTAAGCCTTGGAAAGATTTAAGTTGAGTTACTTTATATACTTACCAAAACTCTCATTCAGTTGATTATTATTTTTATTTAACTTTACAATTTTTAGTAATAAACGGTAATTTCCTCATTAGAAATTTAAAGATATAAACTAAACAGTTTACTTAACTTGATTATCGTAAAAAAACAAGCGTGAACGGTTACGGATTGAAATATTTTCCCTTTTTTTGTTTTTGAAGATTCACAAGGTGGTGTCGGTCCCAGACCTTAGACACCAACGAAATATTTTCCCTAAAATTACCTCGCTCGCGATTTTATCACTTAGTTTTTTCCATTGAGTTGGGAATATTAATCTAGAGATCCAATCAAATCTGCTCCCCGCGAAACAAGTTTTTGAAAATTACGAATGTGTTGTCTCCTCTAAAATGACGAGAAAACGTTATCATATGACCCGAGGCGCCATCCATTATTTTTGAAAAACAAAATCGTTTTGCTAGAAAACGCGTCTTATTTGAACGAACCATAGAGAGATAGACGGCGCCGCGGGTAGAATGATAACGTTTTCTCGTCATTTCGGAGCAGACGACAGTATTCTTATTTTAAAAAACTTGTTTCGCGAAATACTGAAATCTGGCGTTTCGATTGGACCTCTAGATTAATATTCCCAACTCAATGGTTTTTTCATTTCCAAGGCCAATCACAAAAAACTTGGCAGTGAAAATCCATAAAAGATGGTAGCTCTCATGAGGTGTAAAAATGGCCGCAGGAAAAAGATTTATAACGCAACCTATAGGACAGTACCTAGGCATACCCTACCAAGTATAGTCGGGCGTGAAAAAAAAATGGAGCGTATATCGCAAGACCAAGGGCAAAGTGGGGTTGCGACCATAAAAAGATAGCACAGCTAGAAATAGCCCAAAATTCCCAAAATTAAGAAAACTTGTAATTTATTGAACAAACAACCGGAATACCACGTGGAATTTTTTTTTCTTCAAAATACCGGCATACCACTTGGAAATAATTTGTTTTAACAAACTACCGGAATACCAAGGGCTGAAAAACCGGTGGTGTAGTCGAACACAAGACGAAAATGTAAAATACCCAAAGAGGTTCAATTTTCACAATTAAATTAAAAAAATAAATAATCATTTGCGGCCAAAATAAAAAATACCCACGCTATCTACGTGACAAACTCTATCGTAACCGCCTAAGATAATTAAAAAACAAGATGAGGTTGCTGTACGCTACTTCACCCTAGGATCGTTATTTAATTGCATAGGATCGTTATTTAACTGTATAGGATCGTTATTTAGTTATAAAGGATCGTTATTTAACTGTATAGGATCGTTATTTAGTTTTAAAGGATCGTTATTTAGTTTTAAAGGATCGTTATTTAATTTTAAAGGATCGTTATTTAGTTTTAAAGGATCGTAATTAATTGTACAGGATCGATATTTAATTATATAGGATCATTATTTAATAGTATAGGATCATTATTTAATGGTATAGGATCTATATTTAATTGTATAGGATCGATATTTAATTGTATGGGATCGTCATATAATTTAATAAGAAGGTTTATACGAAAAAATCCTCAATAAATTCCAAAATCGCAGAGTTTTTGTTTTTTCAAAGTTTTTTGAAAACCAGCCCTTACAGCAGTGGTGGGCAACATCCAAAAATGAATGTTCAGCATTTCCTCACTCGATTGATCAATGGAGTAAGAGCTCACGCCAGATGATTTTCTTTTCCTTCTCTTCAACTGAGCAAGCTCAGGCTGATCGCCGATTAGTTCACTCACTCAGTGATTATTCACGGTGCGGTGAGCGAAATCGGCCATAGTCCGCTCATTTTGAATAGACTATCACGTTACTCACCAACTAGTGCTGCTCTCGGCACGATCTCGTTCAGCCCGCCGTCAACGCTATTTAGTGAACGAACTATCCTGCCGCTAGAGGACCCCGGGCCCGTGCTTAAAGCAAGCTCACCACGCTCTGAAAAATCACTGACTGAGAGAACTATTCGTCTCTCAGCTTGAGATTCCACAATTCCTCTTTCTCGCTGAACAAGATCCACTGACATTCGTAATTGAAGTGTTCGCTCGTTTCGCGATGATTTTCATAAAAGAGCACTCACAATTTTTGCCCACCTCTGCCTTACAGAGAGTAGCATGAATGTCCAACCTCTATGCATATGTCACATAATTACTCATAAGTATGCCACTGTACCTTTATTCCATTCAAAAATCTTCACTAACGGTTTATTTCACCAAGAACCAGTAAAGAGGTGAACTACGTCAGATTTCAACCTTTTCATTCATTCTAGTAATTTTGGGAGTCACACTATTGGCTACTAACATATGTATTTAAGCCAATGGAAAACCCTTAAATTGAGAAGGAATTTCTTGTGTCGGAATTTTAGTCAGCCCCATGTATTTATAAACTCGCTCGGTTTGTGCGGATAAATATTAATAAATAATGAGTAGTTTAGAAAAATAAAAGGTTCGGGAAATTTACCAATTCAGTGATGGCTTTCCGAAAATGGAACAAGTCGTCGAAGTAGGATATTCCACCAGCGTTATTAAAATCCATAACAAGCCTAGAAGAGTTAGGCCTAAGCTCAAAAGAATCTGCAAAGACTCCAACATCGTAGATTCCCAAGAAGAGCTCCACCTGAATTTCAACTATTTTTTCCAATAAACCTGCTTTTTTATTTGACAATGCAAATTTAGTTTAGAACCTAAGTCTCCGAGAGCGTCAATAATTTGAATTTTAATTGTATTAACAGCACTTGGTTGTTCAAACCTGTTTGTTTACCAAAATAATGGCCGTCCGTTTATCAGACGTAGAGCTAATTGTTCGATGGCATAGTCGGCATTCGAGATTCAATGACGTCAAATATGACGTAGGATACGGATGACGCAATATCTGGGAAACAAACCGTTAGTAAAGAAATAGAGCTATTGGCCTACTTATGAGTAATTATGTTACATATGCTCTATGTATTAATACTTCTTAGTCAATCTTGGCGAGTCAGTAACGCGTCCCTGATGAACAGACGTACCTTTCCCGCATTTGGTCGCTGCATTCCTGAGGCAGCTTCCGAATCACCACTGCTAACACCGAGTTCACCCTCCAACTGCTCACTCATTTTCGGAAATTGATATTCTTTTTTCTATAAAAGACGGAATTATTTAATTATGTGCGAAAAAATCGTAATATATATCCTTTTGAACGATAATTCGAAAAATATATACAGGGTGTTAACTAATAAACGATACAGAGCCAATTACTCAAAATGTGTTTTATGTAAGAATTTCGAATTTCCAGTTTACATAGAGAGTGCAAGGGGACACATTACAATGAAAATTTCAATGACCTTGAACCAGGTCTTCAAGGTCATTCAAATTTTATCTTGAGAACCGTTAGGATTAGAAGAATCGTTCCAATTAGAAATATGTACTACGTTTAATTTTAAGTCTTAACAGCTTGAACGCGATCTAATTTGACCAATGGGAAGCCGAGAAATGTTAGACCAAAAACCATAAGGTCGTGAGTGGTATTCTAATCAAGACAGACATTTAAGGGCTTATAAATCGAAAACTACCAGATCTAATGGATCAAAATTGTCGTGAAACTCTAAACTGGCTCCTTTGGGGTCCCTCGGCTAGAGACAAAAGAGGGGCTCCTTTACCGGCCGGTGCAGTGGCGTAGCGTGGGAGGGGCAAAGGGGGCCATGGCCCCGGGCGGCTTAGATGTAGGGGGCGGCCAGCGGAATGGAAAATTGAAACGAACGCGGCTGGCCGAGATCGTGGATCGAAAAAGTGATAAGAAATTATTTAAGGTCTGCAATGTGCACGTTGAGATTAACAAATCTGGGTATCTTGGCAATCGAACAAGAGGTACAAATTAATATTGACCATTGCATTAAAGAGTTCGCGTTGCCAAAAACACGCAGAGTAACATTTTAATTTTTAAACGACTTGAATCCTTTAACAATCAACAGAGCAACAGAGTACCACAGAATTTGCACCGATTTTTTGCTTAGTTGCGAAAATAGGGGGGGGGGCAAATTTAGGGTTTGCCCCGGGCGGAACAAATACACGCTACACCACTGGGGCGGTGTGGGGGTATGGAATAAAAATTAAAATGGTTATTTATAGGACAACAAATAACGTTTAAAGTGTACTAGATTCCACGTGCGCATTAATTTGAAATTTTTTTTATAATTAAACATCACGAGTTAACGATATTGGTCCAACACTTAATTACCGGTACACCCCGATATCATATTATCCTATACCATAATGCCCAGCGATAGCGACCACAGCACAGACGGGTGACCAACAGCCATGGGCAGCGGGATAACTTAACTGCAGACCTGACAGTCACTCCGATCACCAGTCAAGCTCATTTCGCCGTGGGAATAAGAATAGATGCTAGCGCACCAGGCACATATCTCACAAAGAACTGGAGCCAACGCCCGGAAGTGAATGTACCAAAAGGCGGACAACGGGCACGCTGGCACATGATAAAAAAAAAATTTCCAGCCCAAAAACTGCCCAAATCTTGGCTAGATTTGAGCTATATTAAAGTAATTGTTTTATCATAGGTAAATGTCAATGATTGCCATACTAACACTAACAGAGATCGCAACAATTTTTTTCCGTAATTACATTATATGACTTCTTGTCTACCCATAGTGAAAAATACTACGAAATTGGCTCGCAAGTCGCAACGTTTGGAGTTAAAGGCACTCAAAGATGGCTGATTTTGTGCATTTTCAGATGGTTTTTGTTTCGTATCTTTATTTATACGCGAGACATCGCCATCCAAAAAATACTACGTGATATGAATAGTTTAATATAGTGTTGTAAGTCGGAAAATTTTCCGGAAAATGACCGGGTATGGTTTTTATTATTCAAAGAAGGAAGAAAGAAGGGCTGATTGAGTCTGAGAATACCGCGAACCCGGCGAAGACACCAACTGATTTACCAGGGCGAGATATGTGTAACGGCTACGCCAACGGGGGGATACGGGGGGACACCCGTGGCGGAAGTATTCCAACCACCCGTTTGGGGATTGCTGGTCGTCATCACACGGCCATCCACAAACTCTGCCTCCCGGACAGTATTTTTTTCCGAAAAATTTACCGTATTTCTCCGAACAAAAATAAAAGTTTCTATTCCATGATTAGTCTAATATAGTTTGAAAGTCTTAATTAAGCAGCATTTCGCCTCATTTTTTCAAACTACTAGTTCGCCCATGTTCTATCCGATTTAAAAGTCAAACTTGTCCAAAACGCAATAGGAAGGTAACTCCGCCGCTAGGGGTCACATGAAAAAATAATTAGATTTGACAAATCCACGTATTCTGAATAGACGAAATACATACAAATATTTCTTATATGCACTCTCTGGAATTTTGGAACACTGTTCCGCAGTACCTCATACGTAGACCCGCCTAATGACGCGCCTTGTGTATTAGCCCAGATTATTATTATTTATATGCCAATTTATATTAATATAGATATATAATTATAAACTTATCATTTATTTTGTGTAAACAAAAGGATGTGTAGGAACAGTTTTTGATTTAAATATAAAATACGCCATTCTTCAAAACACGACCAACGAAATCGTTTCGTGACCAACATGTTGAGGCCTTTACACTATTGAGAACTAAACATTAATTGTAGTTTTTACAAAGTTGAGTGGCCTTCTTGTTTAAAGTGGCTCTTACGTCACAGTCTCTTACTTTTACAAGTGTACGAGCGTGTGCTACAGTGGCGAGGTAGATAGGCTTTTCTAACGCGCGCGCAAATTGCTCGTGCGAAGAATATACCAATAGAGTGTGTCTTGTGACGTAAGAGCAACATTTTAACAAGTTGGGCATTGGAGAAACAAACTATCATTAAAAATAATATAGTTCTCGAATATAAAGTGTCATACTTTTATTTTATGTGACTTATGATAATATGCATAATGGTTAAATTCCCCCCCCCCCCCCACTTAATTATCGGTTAAGAAGTCATATTTTCAAAATTAAATTATTTCCTAATTTTTAGGCCTAATTTCATATTCCCTGAGCTTTCCATGAGTATCATTACATGTGGCAACCCTGACTAAGTAAGTCAACTGAAAAATGAATTTGCAGTTAAATTATTCTGAAATTATAATAAAAGCTGAAACCTTAACAAAGTATAGCACTTATTTTCAAAGGTAAACCTAAATAAATTTAAAACGGAATTTACTAATATCCATGGCAGATTTTAAATAGCTGTACAGCTGTAAATTACTAAGTAATATAGATAAATTAAAATATTTCAAATTTGAGCCTACAAATTTAAAACCTAGTTTCGGTTAGTTCAAAGAAAATAAAATGAAAAATTGCTCATAAAGTTTAAAATGATCTTAAACTTATTTTGATATTTTGCAACAAATTAACGAAAGGCAAAGAAATAAGTTAACATCAAATTTTTCAGTGGTTATAAACTTCACCCAAAATTTAAAAAAAAACTATCCTTCAACTCATAACTTCAAAATAATGGCAGTCTCTAATAGCTATGAAATTTTAAAATGAGAGACTGAAAAATATATTTACGTTAAATAATCAAACACTGATTTTGCTAATGTAAAATTTATTTACATCACACATTAGGTATCAAGATGCTTTACAGCAAGACTCCGTTAAAAAGTACATCCCTAATAATTATTTATCACGAATACCCTGATCAATGTTCTAGTATCTTATAATATTGTTTGAGAAAGTATATTAAGCGATACTATTCAGTCATGAATTTGGCTGTTAATAGGACTTTTCAAAGAATTTCAAGGATAACACAGGTCAGGTTTAGAAATTACAATATTAATTTCTTGTCACTCGTAATGTGCTTTTTGTTTGATCGAGGAATTAACATTTGCGCAAATAACAAAAAATAGAGGTAACAAATTTAGTATGAAGAGAGTTCCTTAAAAACATAAATGAACTTAAGCAAGAAAAATTTCTAGCCCAAAACAAGGGTCGTAGTTTTCATAATTACTAAGCTTGCTTAATAATAAATAAGTTTTCTCAATTGGGTTAATTTGAAAAAAAAAATTAAGTTTGAGGTTGTCAGTTTGAGATACTGATTAGTGATTACCACCCTTTTACAATATTATTTTGTCACGCTGAGACTACTTTCAAATAAGTATATCAACTTAGGAGCTGTAATTATAAATTATGATTGATAAATAGATGCTATATGATTGCTTTCATTTAACCAAAGCTTAAGTTACTTTCTTAAAGTTATAAATGCTATTTATTTATTATGATTGATAAAAAAAAATTGGTAAATCTGTACATTGAACTAAATGATATTTAACATGATCAGATTCAGACCAGTTTTCGAGAGGCTAAGCCATTCCTTATCTTCATCAGAGACTATACTTAACCGGTAAATTATTGTTTTAAACAGAGATTATTAATAAACTTTGTACATACATGTAAGTTGTTTTTAATTCCAACAGGTAGATTCCTCCAGCGTTGCCAACCTGATCGAATAGAATTATCGTACCAAAACCTGAAAATTATCGTATTTCAATCCTATTTCTCGGACCGTTCGTACGCTTCAAAAATATCTAAAGGTCTGACTAGCGAGTAGAAAAGGGGGGCGAAATTAAAAAGGTGAGCGGTTTTTCTCTCTCTTAAGCCCCATTTTCATGCTCGCTGGTAGCGGATAAACATCGTCAAAATTCGTTTCCGTGACTCGCAGGCGTGAAAATAAAGCTAAAATATCTGTTTGAAACAGATCGACGCGGAAAGTGAAAAAGTGTATAGCTGAAGCGGATTTTGACGATTTTTACCCGCTACCAGCGAGCATGAAAATGGGGCTTTAGAGCACCGATGGCGCCATATTCCAAGGCAAAGAGAATCACCGGCAACGTTGCCATACGTACTATAATTATGGTACAAATACCATAATTTTGCATAATATTATAAATGGTACTATTTTTTTGAGAGCGCACTATAGTTTAATTGTAAACATATTTCTAAGAATAAACTTTGATACCAATCCTAAGCCTCAAAACGGGTATTTTTCAACAACGTACAATACAAAAACTCATTCCTACTGAATTATCGTACAATCGCCAATATCGTACGTTGTAATATCGTACATCCTACTGAATTATAGTACAATTGCCGATATCGTACGTTTGATATCGTACATCGTACGGAAGGTGAAATTATCGTACAAAACGATAATTATCGTACAGGTTGGCAACGCTGGATTCCTCATAATCACATGATATGTTTTTATATTTCCTCTTTATAATTTTTGTAAATTTTCTTTATTTGGCGCCATCTGTATTAATATTTTAATTTTAGGTTAAAGTGTAACTTACAAAATTATTTTAATTATAAATAAACTATGATAATTAAAAGGTAATTATATGAAACAATTTTATTTAAAGTGACACCTCAACCTAAATTGTACTAGATGGCGCTATATCCCTGCCTATATTATTGACCGCTATATTTTGTTTACAATTTTGCATATTTCTATGCATTTTTCGCCTGTTCTGGGTTTTTTGAGCAGGTTAATAAGTTTAACACTATGACGTCTTTTTACTCCAATTCAATCTGTCTTGACGAAAAACGAGTTGGAGTAAGAAGGGAGTAGTTAAAGGTTAAAGGATATTTATTTGCCGTAGCAGCCGTAGTTTTGTTTTAAGATGGCGACCAGTGGTGAGGTCATCAATATATACCCATAGACATAGGACTTATACTTATACCTAGACCATTGAGTTGGGAATATTAAACTAGAGGTCCAAACAGAACGTCGGATTTCAGTATTTCGCGAAACAAGTTTTTAAAAAATTATAATACTGCCGTCTGCTACCAAATGACGAGAAACGTTATCATTCTACCCGTGGCGCCGTCTATCTCTCAATGGTTCGTTCAAATAAGACGCGTTTTCCGGAAAAAAGATTATTTTTTCAAAAATAATGGCTGGCGCTACGGGTCATGTGATAACGTTTTCTCGTCATTTTAGAGGAGACGACACAATCGTAATTTTCAAAAACTTGTTTCGCATCGAGGAGCAGATTTGATTGGATCTCTAGATTACTATTCCCAACTCAATGACCTAGACGGAGTATTGCAGAATCTCAAGTACTAGCGTTTTGTGCCCGGTTTTCAGTCCCGCGCGCGTCTCATGTGTGATGGTGATATGGACAAAATTCCGTGGCGCCACAAAATCGTTTGGTTGAGAATGGAGAAACTATAATAAGCGGAAAATTCGAACGCTGAACGCAAAAACGTATTGGCTTACCGAGACTTGTAAAAATTGTTTAATTTACGAAAATAAAGTTAGTTTTTGGTAAAATACAACGCGAAATAAAATATTTTACGTAAATTTAAACTTCAAACAATTGAAAATGGTACAAACTTGTGTGGTTCCCAATTGTAAAAGTCGGTCACCAAAGGAAAAAATACCATTTTACAAGTATTTCTTGTTTTTATCATAACAATTTCAAATCCTTGTTTAAAACCTTGTATTGTCCATTTTTCATAATAAAGATTACCTCAATCTAACTTAAACGTGTGTTCAAAATGGCTTAAGGCAATAAATCGATTGAACTTAATACCCAGAAAGTATCACTTAAAGGAGACGACCCAAGGTGTAACACACCGATTTGGTTCAAACTCGGGGGTTTGGTAGACCTTCATGTAATTTGAAACACCCTAAAGGGAAATGTCTCCATAGGCAACCGTTTTGTCATGGCAACCAAAAATGTTTTTGACAATACAAAATGGAAATTTTCCTATTGAATATTATATTACATGGGAATCTGACCAAATGCAAGGGTACCCCTGTAAAGATTTTAATCAACTTCGAACTTTTTCATTATTTTCTTATTTATATTTTCTATTTTTAGCATTTTCAAAAATTAAAATTTTTTACATGGGGTACCCTTCCCAGCAAACACAAGTGGTCCCTGGGACGTCCTACGAATGTCTCAAAGTGCATTATACGTCCAAGTCCAAACGGATATCCAGACAATGTCGTTGGGACGTGACAAAAATAATATATTTAAGAATTAATATCCAAAGTACTAATAAACAATCAGTGTGCCCTATATGTGAGCAGTCCAGTGCAATTTATAGTGAGAGCCAGAGTTCCTACACAGTACTGATGAGCCCCAAAAGTGCGAAACCGGTCTACTGTTGGAATCTCTGGCTGAAATTATGACTTTTGATATAACTATCTTAACGTTGGATTTCAACTTAAGCCCGAGCGTAAAAGATGTCTGCTGAATAGCGACCGCCATGCAATAATTGGTGAAGAATTTCACTATAAATTGCACTGGACTGCTCACATATAGGGCACTCTGATTGTTTATTAGTTTTACTGATATCGGTAGATTTCCCAGGATAGCCAGAGTTCCTACACAGTACTGATGAGCCCCAAAAGGGCGAAACCGGTCTACTGTTGGAATCTCTGGCTGAAATTATGACTTTTGATATCCAAAGTGCATCCAAAATATCGCTAACCAATTTGGACATCTCCTGGATGCCCATTATAGATCCAAAATATCGCTAAACATTTTGGACATCTCCTGGATGTCCTTTACAGATCCAAAATATCGCTAAACATTTTGTACATATCCTGGATGTACATTTTCAGATCTAAAATATCGCTAAACATTTGGGACATATCCTGGATGTCCATTATAGATCAGGGATATTCCTAAACATTTCGGACATATCCTGGATGTACATTTTTAGATCTAAAATATCGATTAATTTGATGGACGTTCGGACAACATCCACTAGATGTCCAGAATTCCGGATTTCATGGAACTGTGAATGACGTCTATGTCCAAGAGCTGTACAAAGTCACCATTATATGTCCAAGCCCAAATGAATAGCCTTAAGATGTCGCTGGGACGTGACAAAAATAATACATTTTAAGATATATTCATATTACATACAAAATATCGCTAACAAATTAAGAAATCTCCTGGATGTCCATTTTAGATCTAAATATCGGTGAATTTGATGGACGTTAGGACAACATCCTTTTATGTCCAAAATGCCGCATTACATCGAAATGTGAATGAGGTATGTAGGATGTCCAGGAGATGTAAGTTTTGAAATGTCAGGATTTACATTTGCACGCGTAGGCAAATTAATAATTAATTTTAAATTAATGTGCAACACCAATTTAATTTTGGTTTAGATGACTTTTAAAATAAATAATTATTAAAAATATATTGTTACAATAATTCAAGCAGGACAGATTATTGCTACTAGCAGAGAGTGTAAAGATTATGAGAGGCGTCTCTTCCTATTCCCGTAACGTTAAAATTTCGTACAAGATTTTGAGAGCGCGCGCCCATAGGAGAGGTTACGATACTATCCAACACACGATGTCGCTACTGGAAAATTTTTAAATTTTGTAAACATCCGGAAAGTTTTTCATCAGTCATGGCTGTTAAACATAGTTGAATTATGCTAATTTAAAATTAATAAAATTCAATTTCATGAAAAATAAAGAAACGTAAGTACAAGAAAGCGGACTATTTATAATATTTTGATACTTAAAGAATTATTTGTTTGATTAACCAAGGAAATTCATTGGAAATTTTATGAAATGGCCGAGGCTTAACGAGAACAGAGCGGTATAAATTAGAAAATACGAGGAAACATAGAGCTCTGACACTGGGCGCGGTCTAGCCAAATTACGTAGGTGTGACGTCATATTCTCAATTTGAAAACGAGCCTTGGAGGGCAAACAGGGTTTTGGCGGCATATAGAGCTTACAATAAACTTACTTATTTTCTTATTAATTTCGTTAAATTATCTATTTAGCATGTTAAAAATAATTAATTTTTGCGCTTTTTACGATACTCGGAAATCGAGACGGCAATAAGGTATATTTTTATCGCTTTCCATCATTAAACGAAAATAATAAGAACCAAGGCATAGTAAAACTCAAAAATAAGGAGGCAAAGGTGGATTCAAGCTTTATAAAGGAAAGACCTAAGTAAATAAAAAATTAAAAGTGCAATAATATGTTCTCTTCATTTCATCACAGGTGAGTTTATATGTTTCTTTTAAAATTTAAGTAAATAATGCTAAATCAACAAATATTTGTTTCCGGAGCCCCTGCCAAATTGTTAGACCTAGATAAGAGATTGGATCCCAAGATTAAATTTGGGTTAAAACAAATCTCAAAATTCCAATAAATATTTAAAGATTATGGATAGAAGAGAAAGATTACTGCGAAGATTAGAAATTCCAAAATGAAAGACAAACACCCATGATACGCCTAAAGAGCCAAAAGACACCCTTATGGTTTTGGAAGAAGAGGTGGTTCTTGAAGATATCGTTTCTTTACCTGAACACGAAGAGTCTTCGTCTATTGGTGCATTCAAGTTTGTCCTAACATTCAAGATGCTTCAACTCAATCAGATTCGTGTGAAAAAGATATAGTCAAAATTGAATAAGAAATCTACTACCGCGAAACTCAAAGCTACAGCAATTACGAAAGAAAACTTTCTAGATTAATTGAAAGTGAAATATTATACTGGCTTATCAAGTTGTGAAACTCTGATGATTGTGTTCAACATTGTCAAACCAAATAAATCTGCTCTAGCGAAATTTGAACAAGTTATTATTTTTCTAATGAAGTTGAGATTAAATCTGGATTTTTTAGATATAGCGTACAGATTTAATGTTTCCAATCACACAGCATCAAGAATATTCCATTCAATTTTGGATGTATTTTCCCTTTCAACTTGGGCATCTTGTTATTTGCCCATGTAGAGATCAACTCTACAAAACTATGCCACGTTGATTTTTTAATGTGTTCGGGAATAAAGGAACTGTTAAAATTGACTGTTTCGGGATTTTCATGGAAAAACCGTCTAATTTGTTAGCTAAAGGGCAGCTCCGGTCGCAATACAAACATCATCATACAGAAAAATTCTTAATTGGAGTAACCACTCTATGCTCTGTTTCATTTTTGTCCAAAGCATGGGGTGGAAGAGTGTCTGATAAACACTTGACTGAAAATTGTGGTATATTAAAAAATCTGGGGCCTGGACATTTAATACTTGCTGGTAAAACATAAATATTATCCTTCAAAATATCATTTAAAACATTATATTTAATTATTCATAGATACGAGGATTCAGTAGGTTTCCATTGTGCTGAGGTGAAATCGCTTGCATTTAAAAATGGGAAAAAACAGTTGTCAAAATAAAAATTGTATGCTTCTAAACTTTTATAAGCTTTCAATTCATCAAGTGTGTATGCACTTTTACGTAAAATTAAGTATGTAAATAAATCTAGATATGTAATTGGAAGCCACAGTCTGATATCAGTTATGTTGTCATTGTGCCTAACCCCAACTAAATATGTATCTTCACCATCTATTAAAGTAATTTTATTAGCATACCGCTTCCCCGCTGCTACGTCCGTAATACACGGACTTTTAAAATATTCACTTATTAGTAACTTTTGACTTATAAACAATTTTAAAACTGAAATAAATTAAAAATGACTAGCTATCTTCTATAGTTTTTCCCGCTGTAAAACCGTGCTTGTCCTCCAAGAGTTTGAAAAGTCGTCTGCTACAGTGGTTGCCATGGAAACGGAGGCGGAGCTTATGGCCAGTGTCAGAGCTCTATTGAAGTTGGTAAAATGAGATTAATGTTGTATTTTTAACAGTTTCCTATCTAATCTTTTCTGGGTTTTCATGTATTCATGGTTGAGATCTTGTTTTTTAAGGGAACTATGTATGCATAATTCTATGAAAAAAGATATCATGTTTTGGTATGCAGTTGCACATGGAGAATCTTCATTAGCTTTAAAATATTTCTTGTCAATTCTTTGAATGATGAATCTCTCCAAACGTTCTTTAATATTTGTCATGTGCGATAAAAGCTTAAAACTGGTGTCAAATACTTAATTCATTTGTCTCCGTTACAAATTTAAAGAAACTATCAGTTGGTACGATGAGGCTGCTGAGCAGCTGATAGAAGAATTCTTTGCTGTTTTGAAAGCTTTAAAGTAAAAGAGCAGATTTGTTGGGTCAACAATTGGATTGTCTTTTTTGAGTTGACTTATGCAAGAAGAGCATTAAAGGTTTGAGTAGCAGCGGTGAATTAGATATCCTGAAATGTAACTAAGAACATTTTGTTTTAGCAGGTTTGGACTTCCAATAGAATTACAAAATTCTAAGTCTTCATCGGAACATTGCCCCTGGCTTTGCGAGACAACAAGATTTTCAAAATTGGAATCCGGTGGTTTCAAGAGATTATTCACAGAGGCCGCCCTGTATGCAGCTCGAAATTGTTGTGGATTGGGATGATCACGGACTCACAAAATCTTGGCTAATCCTGTCCTTTAATAAAAACTTAAAACCAAAATTATCCTTTAGATCTTCCCAGAGGAGTAGCGAGGCTTGAATTGAAATTACCATTTTCTGAAATTTCCAATGGTGTAGAGTCATTAAGACAGCGGATGGTGTGAGCCTATTTTTAGTTCTAATATTCATGAAACTGGCATCAATTAAATGATTCGCGCAAATTATATGGTTAACGTGTAAATATCCCGTAGTTTTATTTGTAAGACCATCATTATTTACATTTTTCAGCCACAAAATAGAACTAAACTTTATATTAAGTTAATTTGCCAATAAGCCTATCTAATCAAAATGCGAATTTACCAGTCTTTTTCCTTTGGAAACTTAAAAAAAGATAAACAAGGATTTCTTGTTTTCGATATTTTACAATTTAAAACAAAAGAATATACCCCAGACCTACAAAATTATTTAAAAACCTTGTAAAACTAGCATTAAAAATCTGGAAAGTTTTTGCGTCTCTTTTAAACCTAACATCGAAACGCACGCGCTGTGAGAACGGCGCCACTGGTGGCGCCATCGCTCTTACGGTAGTAGTGGACATTTTTGGGAAAAAAAAGTTAGTACGCTTTTTTGAAAGAGAGACGCCTCTCATAATCTTTACACTCTCTGCTACTAGCCCTTACGTCCTCTCCCGAAAATTAAAGAAGAAAACGATCCCCTTTGTACAGCCCTCTTGTAATAGTAACAAAGTCGATTCGTTGTCTGCTAGAAGGAGTCAACAGTTAAGTGACATCGTGCCTCGTAGTTCTACATCATTTCTTTTTGCGGGGATTTCTATTATTTGAAAGCATATTGTTAATAATTAAACATTTATTAAGTGCGGATCTAAGGTAGATCGTGTTCTTCACGACATTACGTAAATCCAAATAATGTAATGTAAATTAATTATTATTTTGCTACTTCCAACCGTATTGTAGATTTCGCGCTGTTATTCCACTTTATTCCCTATCGGCGGAAATTAGGCTTAATCATGGGCCGATGGAGAAACGGGAAAAAAACGCATCTGTCGTCTGCTATAACTCAGGAAAGTCGAGAAACTGGTTTGTTGTTGCATATTTTTAAGTCATTGTGCTATTTTTCAGAGAAAAATAATTGTCGAGAGCTTCAGATATATTTAAAAAGATAATTGAAACCTATAAAAAAACTTTGATACCATATCTAACTGCTGAATAGATATATTGAAGTAATTATCAGGCACGTAGGAACGTTTTGGATTAAGGGGGGTACAAAATTGAATTGGGCGCCACCTTCATCTACAGGTTTTTAGCACCCCTATTAAAACAATATGGCGCCCCTTCACAATTTCAAGGGGGGGGTAGAAAAATTTCGATTATTTAATGGCTTTTTTTCATACTTTGAAGGTTTAAATTACCTTTTTAAATACCTCAAGAACTTGGCAGTTATATTTTTCTCATGAAAATATCATCATAACTTGAAAATCCGCGCAAACGAGTCTCCCGAAATTCCGCAGGCGACAGATGCGTTTTTTCCGCGGGTTGGCTATCCCTGTCTTAGAATAATGGGATTATATAGGAAGATCAACACAAAAAACCCTTATAATAACAATTTAATACTTTAAATATTATTTTTATCTACACATTTAATATTGCTTCAATATTTGCCTTAAAGGGTTTTTTTAAATTCTAGAATTTAGTGTTATAATTTTTGTATTAAACAATTAGATTCTATAACAGATATGCCCAGAGGCTTATTTAGAAGAACGAGCGCGCGCCTATGTGCACCGCGTTTTGAGGGGCGCTTCAGATTTCAATATATCCCATGAATTGATAGTTTGAGACGAGGGGCTGATCAATACATGTAATTAGAGGTGATTCGAGCATCCGGTTAAACTGGATTAGGCTGGCTGGGGACAAATGTTTTCGGGCCGGAAATGGGCGGGTTTTTAAAGTTGCATATCGAGTGGGCTTGGGTTCGGACCGGTTTTAACTATGTCGGGCTTGAGCATTTGTCTGTAAAAACCCATTACCCAATAGGGACATGGCACTGTGACGTTGCAAGACGTCACCTATGTTTCTTCCTACATATTTAGGTACAGTTTTCATCCATTTGATATACATTGGACGTCCTTTTCCAGGTCCAGTGAACGTCTCAGGCACATCCATTGGACGTCCTTAAGTACATATTTGGGTACAGTTTTCATCCATTTGATATCCACTGGACGTCCTTTTCCAGGTCCAGTGGACGTCTCAGGCATATCCAATGGACGTCCTTAAGTACATATTTAGGTACAGTTTTCATCCATTTGATATCCACTGGACGTCCTTTTCCAGGTCCAGCGGACGTCTCAGGCATATCCATTGGACGTCCTTAAGTACATATTTGGGCACAGTTTTCATCCATTTGATATCCATTGGACGTCCTTTTCCAGGTCCAGTGGACGTCTCAGGCATATCCATTGGACGTCCTTAAGTACATATTTAGGTGCAGTTTTCATCCATTTGATATCCATTGGACGCCCTTGTCCAGGTCCAGTGGACGTCTCAGGCATATCCATTGGACGTCCTAAAGCATACCTTATTATGTACAGATTTCATCCATTTGGTATCCACTGGACGTCTTTTACCAGGGTAGGTGGACGTCTCACGGACGTAGAAACCTGGGACATTTGGATGGTTTTAGTACGTCCCTTGGGCGTAATCTGCAGGTTTTTGGATATAATACGGATATCCAAAATGTTCAAACTGGATATCTAGTGGATATCCGTGGGACTAACTTGGGTTTGCTGGGTTAATATTGGTCAGATTCATGTTATTTTCTATGGGAAAATTTTCATTTTGTGTTGTCAAAAAAAATTTTGGTTGCCATGGCAAAACGGTTGCCTATGGAGACATGCATTTCCCTTTAGGGTGTTTCAAGTTACATGAAGGTCTACCAAACCCCCGAGTTTGAACCAAATCGGTGTGTTACACCTCGGGTCGTCTAGCTCCTTGTTAGTTTATGGAAAACACTTTAAAGAATCGGATTATCGTGTTGGCAAAAACGCGAAAGATCTCACGCGGAAAATTCTTAAGGAAGATTCAATTCCTTCGGTTTTTGCGAGGGAAAAAAGTGATCTAACATTTAATGAAACTGGGACAAAAGTATATAATTCAGTGTTTAATAATGTTAGTGAAATAGGTGTATATACATAATAACCGACTTTGTAGCGGAGCTATAGCAAGCATAAAGCAATGGAAACTTCAGATACCCTGCAGTTTGATTCCAGTAACCAGCTATCGGAAATATTTGATGTCGCAGCGTCTCCAAGTGTGTCAGAGCAGCCAGATCTAGATTTATATGCTCTTGAAATAGACATACTATCCAAAGATGATAAACACTCGGAAGTAAAATAGTTGTCGTAATAATAAATATAAAAGTATTTTCGAAAAGAGTAAGCTTGGAAGATCTACATATACGGTGGTTAATGTTATTTAAACTTTGTAGTCTATGGCGATTGGCGATGAATCTATCCAAGTTAATGAAACTGAAGATGAATTTTGACCTCACTGTTCCTTGCAGTTTGTTTGATGTATTGAACTCTCGAAATCCATGGGCTAAAGGTTACAAGGCACCAATTTGGCTTTCCAACCTTGAAATAACCAAACGTGACATAATGAAGACTAAAGAACTTCTATTCGATATAACAGACTTGGAAGGCAACTTGATTTTTAAAAGCCAAAGAAAGACAGCCATTATTGGTTTTGGTGTCACAATTCAGTGTTTTGTACATTGGAGAGAAGTACATTGTTCCCCCTGATGGACCACTGAAGTATATTTTTTTAAATACGCTTAAATGTTTTGGCAAATACCAGATTTTGTAAACCATTGTTTATATTTTCAAGGTACCTTTTATCTTACAAACTTTCGCAGGATCATTTAGAGGTATATTTTAACACAATTCGTCAGCGAGGAGGTTGGAACAACAAACCTCACTGCCGCATACAAAAACACGTTGGTTACTAAAATTGAAACATCAAAAAGTGGCAATGTAATTGCTTTGGACAACACTCACGTTCCAAATTTGTGCATGGTGCCAGTTCCAACCAACGAACTTAGAGTTATTGAAGAAGAATCTCTAGAGGAAGAAATGGATGACTTTATTATGTTTCTTACTGATGAAACATCAACATCCAACATCTTTTGAGAAAACATAATCCGTTATATGGTTTCTTTTTGTTGTAAAGAAATTACGAAAAGCATTAAAATGCCAAACATGTTTACACGCTTTAGAAGAAAGGCATTCCTCACTATCAAGTCATAGCTATGCAAAGGAGGACCCAACCAAACTACTACTCCTTTTAAAGGACAATGGTGGATTGTGTCATCCGACAGCTAGTGTTCTCAAGATTTGTAGCTTGACTGAGAAGGCAGTGAGATACTTCGGATCAATTAAAACTGTGGCTAAAAACATTGACTTAAAAATAGAATGTTTGGTTCTGTGCCAGTTAGTAACAGACAATATTTTTCCAACTCTTACTGAACATATGTTTGATGTAGAACTTGGATCACAACACCACGTTAATGGTTTGATAAAAAAAGATTATCAAAATATACGTTAACATAAGGCTGAGGAAAATAAGCAGAGACATAAATGATCAAATGAAGAAAGAAGCTATTCGAAAAAGACTCACCAAGCTAATACTTTTTCAAGGGCAATAAGAATTCTTTAATCCTTCATCAATGTGTGTGGAATCCCTTCCACAATTATACCTCCCTTTTACATCCTTTGAATGCAATGTCAATGGCCAAATACTCAGACACTGTTTATTTTTATTCCTATTATTAATGTAGTTTATTTTATTTATTTATATTAATATTGAAACTAATATATTCATAAGTATTACATTAACAGATAAATATCATTAATATTTACTCACATTTCATTATATAATTTGGAAATGTATTGGTACATTCCTCCATGCTACCTTTGTTTACATCTGACAGCTGACTTACTTTTTTAAGTATAGTCAAGGCTATAGCCTAGGCATAGTTAGCCGCGCGTAGACGCCGTAGGCGGCGCCACGTATTTTGTCCATATCACGCAAAACAAAGGCCGAAGCTCAAAACCGGCCTCAATTTCGCAGAACCAGCAGTTTGTCTAGGTATAAGTATAGTTCCTATGTCTATGTATATACCTCATTTTTCTCATTTATTTAATAATAATATTAATCAGCTAGGCTAATACTCAAGGCACCACGTTAAGCCTGAGTCGTCAAGTATCTTTTAAAGTCATTAATTAAATAGCATTTAACAATTGGATTTTCGTTAATCAAAGCTTGCCATTAGTGAAGAGGTTCTAAACCCGTCATGTTTTCGTGAAACGAAATGTAAGCAGACGAATTTTCTGTGTAAGCCGACGACAAAGCCTTTTTCATAAGGCCGACTAGGCAAAGTGCCTTGGCCCTACGATTCCATATAAAAGGGCCTACGAAGGTCCGAAAAGTCGGTAAATAAGAGATTTTTGATTAAGGCCTACGGAAAGGTTAAAACTATGGGCCGCCAAACCGGAAAAAACTAAATGAACTAAATATACACTTTTATAACCAAAACTCGCGTATTAAGAACGAGATTTGTTATTTATTTAGAATGAGACTCGCGTATCCAGAACGAGATTTTTCATTTATCCAGAACGAAATTTTTCATATACCCAGAACGAAATTTTTCATATACCCAGAACGAGATTTTTCATATACCCAGAACGAAATTTTTCATATACCCAGAACGAGATTTTTCATTTATCCGGAACGAAATTTTTCATATACCCGGAACGAGATTTTTCATATACCCAGAACGAGATTTTTCATATACCCAGAACGAGATTTTTCATATACCCAGAACGAGATTTTTCATATTTCCAGAACGAGATTTTTCATATACCCAGAACGAGATTTTTCATTTATTCAGAACGAGATTTTTCATTTATTCAGAACGAGATTTACCTTTAGTTTTTCGGCTTATGCGATCGTGAGTTTCCCTTCAACGAAAAAGCTCGTAATGATGGCTTAGGCGGCATCTTTCCGTACGTTACCTTCAGTTTTTCGGCTTACGCGATCGTGAGTTTCGCTTCAACGACGAAGCTCGTATAGATGGCTTAGGCGGCATCTTTCCGTTGACAGATCCGGCGATGTGTTATTTCGTTAAGTTACCTTTAGTTTTTCGGCTTACGCGATCGTGAGTTTCCCTTCAACGACGAAGCTCGTAATGATGGCTTAGGCGGCATCTTTCCGTTGACGGACCCGGCGTTGGTTCTTTCGGTACGTTAGCTTTAGTTTTTCGGCTTACGCAATCGTGAGTTTCCCTTCAACGACGAAGCTCGTAATGATGGCTTAGGCGGCATCTTTCCGTTGACGGACCCGGCGTTGGTTCTTTCGGTACGTTAGCTTTAGTTTTTCGGCTTACGCAATCGTGAGTTTCCCTTCAACGACGAAGCTCGTAATGATGGCTTAGGCGGCATCTTTCCGTTGACGGACCCGGCGTTGGTTCTTTCGGTACGTTAGCTTTAGTTTTTCGGCTTACGCAATCGTGAGTTTCCCTTCAACGACGAAGCTCGTAATGATGGCTTAGGCGGCATCTTTCCGTTGACGGACCCGGCGTTGGTTCTTTCGGTACGTTAGCTTTAGTTTTTCGGCTTACGCAATCGTGAGTTTCCCTTCAACGACGAAGCTCGTAATGATGGCTTAGGCGGCATCTTTCCGTTGACGGACCCGGCGTTGGTTCTTTCGGTACGTTAGCTTTAGTTTTTCGGCTTACGCAATCGTGAGTTTCCCTTCAACGACGAAGCTCGTAATGATGGCTTAGGCGGCATCTTTCCGTTGACGGACCCGGCGTTGGTTCTTTCGGTACGTTACCTTTAGTTTTTCGGCTTACGCGATCGTGAGTTTCCCTTCAACGACGAAGCTCGTAATGATGGCTTAGGCGGCATCTTTCCGTTGACGGACCCGGCGTTGGTTCTTTCGGTACGTTAGCTTTAGTTTTTCGGCTTACGCAATCGTGAGTTTCCCTTCAACGACGAAGCTCGTAATGATGGCTTAGGCGGCATCTTTCCGTTGACGGACCCGGCGTTGGTTCTTTCGGTACGTTAGCTTTAGTTTTTCGGCTTACGCAATCGTGAGTTTCCCTTCAACGACGAAGCTCGTAATGATGGCTTAGGCGGCATCTTTCCGTTGACGGACCCGGCGTTGGTTCTTTCGGTACGTTAGCTTTAGTTTTTCGGCTTACGCAATCGTGAGTTTCCCTTCAACGACGAAGCTCGTAATGATGGCTTAGGCGGCATCTTTCCGTTGACGGACCCGGCGTTGGTTCTTTCGGTACGTTACCTTTAGTTTTTCGGCTTACGCGATCGTGAGTTTCCCTTCAACGACGAAGCTCGTGATGATGGCTTAGGCGGCATCTTTCCGTTGACGGACCCGGCGTTGATTCTTTCGGTACGTTACCTTTAGTTTTTCGGCTTAAGCTGGTTTCACACTCGACGGAAATGAGCAGCGTAAAGTTGAACGTTAGCGGTATATCGAATGGGAATCAATTTTCAGCTCGGCGTTTATTATCGTCTTTCCGCCATATTTTCCGTCGAGTGTGAAACCAGCTTTACGCGATCGTGAGTTTCCCTTCAACGACGAAGCTCGTAATGATGGCTTAGGCGGCATCTTTCCGTTGACGGACCCGGCGTTGGTTCTTTCGGTACGTTAGCTTTAGTTTTTCGGCTTACGCAATCGTGAGTTTCCCTTCAACGACGAAGCTCGTAATGATGGCTTAGGCGGCATCTTTCCGTTGACGGACCCGGCGTTGGTTCTTTCGGTACGTTAGCTTTAGTTTTTCGGCTTACGCAATCGTGAGTTTCCCTTCAACGACGAAGCTCGTAATGATGGCTTAGGCGGCATCTTTCCGTTGACGGACCCGGCGTTGGTTCTTTCGGTACGTTAGCTTTAGTTTTTCGGCTTACGCAATCGTGAGTTTCCCTTCAACGACGAAGCTCGTAATGATGGCTTAGGCGGCATCTTTCCGTTGACGGACCCGGCGTTGGTTCTTTCGGTACGTTAGCTTTAGTTTTTCGGCTTACGCAATCGTGAGTTTCCCTTCAACGACGAAGCTCGTAATGATGGCTTAGGCGGCATCTTTCCGTTGACGGACCCGGCGTTGGTTCTTTCGGTACGTTAGCTTTAGTTTTTCGGCTTACGCAATCGTGAGTTTCCCTTCAACGACGAAGCTCGTAATGATGGCTTAGGCGGCATCTTTCCGTTGACGGACCCGGCGTTGGTTCTTTCGGTACGTTACCTTTAGTTTTTCGGCTTACGCGATCGTGAGTTTCCCTTCAACGACGAAGCTCGTGATGATGGCTTAGGCGGCATCTTTCCGTTGACGGACCCGGCGTTGGTTCTTTCGGTACGTTAGCTTTAGTTTTTTGGCTTACGCAATCGTGAGTTTCCCTTCAACGACGAAGCTCGTAATGATGGCTTAGGCGGCATCTTTCCGTTGACGGACCCGGCGTTGGTTCTTTCGGTACGTTAGCTTTAGTTTTTCGGCTTACGCAATCGTGAGTTTCCCTTCAACGACGAAGCTCGTAATGATGGCTTAGGCGGCATCTTTCCGTTGACGGACCCGGCGTTGGTTCTTTCGGTACGTTACCTTTAGTTTTTCGGCTTACGCGATCGTGAGTTTCCCTTCAACGACGAAGCTCGTGATGATGGCTTAGGCGGCATCTTTCCGTTGACGGACCCGGCGTTGATTATTTCGGTACGTTACCTTTAGTTTTTCGGCTTATGCAATCTGAGTTTCCCCCCAGTAAGTCGGTTATCCCCGGGTTTCCAACCCCGACCCGACTCAGGGTTTTTTAGTCGGGTTTTCCAAATCCCAAAAAAAATATAATAAACGCCCAATTCGCACTACTTGGTCCGTTTCACGTGGGGGGGGGGGGGGCGTGAATTCATCCCGGCAAATGAGCTCCGAACTAGGGAGAACGATAGTTGGAGTAACAGAGACGGAGAGAGGAAACGAGCTTCTAGGACGTCCGTTTCTCTGAGCGTGTTAACTTGCGTCTTCAAGTTTTCCGGTGCAGACAATGTACGAAGAGATGATCTTCGTTTCCATATGTAATGTAGCGGGTCGCTTTTGTTCCAATAAATGATTTTTAATTGGAATTATGTGATTAAATAACATTTGTTTTCTTAACAAAATTATATAAAATTTAAATTTTAATTATTTGATTAAATAACATTTGTGTTTTAGTAACAAAATTAGATAGAATTTGAACTGAGGGAAATAACCTTGTGCGAACGGCGGTTGTACCTCTTACTTGAGCAACGTACGGGAATAAAACAAAGAATGTGAACGGAAATCCGTCTCACTGGGCGGGGTGAACTCACCCTTATGTGAAACGGATCAAGTAGTTCGAATAATGCTAAGCTTCACTCAAAACGGGGAAGGAGGAGGCCAGCCAGCTTGTTCTCTCAGCGACTTCTCTAGTTCGAAATTACAAAGTTCGCGTCGTTTTGGGTTTTACTTTTACTTTTAAATAGTCGGCCGTTGAAGTGACTACTCTCGTCCCGGCGTCCGCGACTCCGCCCGTTTGCGGTTACGGTTATAGGCTGTTGCTTCAATTTCGCTGTCAAAGTCAGTTAAGCGACTTTTCTTTTCATTTTGAAAACCAGACTCTACCTAACGACCAAACAAAACTGCAAAATGTATACATTGTTGAAAGACCGTTTTAGTGTCCCATTCCAGATCTGACAGGTTGTTGTGATTATTTTGGAAATGATAACGTCTTAGATATTTTACAAAATAAATAAAGATGTGCTACTTTTTAATGAGTTTGTCACTTTTGTAGTTAGAAAACGCTTAAAAATAAAAATTCCAAAAAACCCCGGACCGACTGCATAACGTGCATCCTGATTTACGTGGAAAAGTTAGTAAAACCTGAATAATGTGGAAACTGAAAAGCGTGGAATCTGAATAGCGTGGAAAAGATTCCTTTTGGCGTTGCTAGAAGTCGCCCTTAACTGAATTTTGAAGGCGTCGTTCTCCATATAAACAAGTTGGTTGAATCGTAACCATAATTTCACTTGCTGATTGGCCCTGGCCCTCAAGGGGTCGGAGTGTGCAATAACTGGTGGCTGTACCGGGGAGTCGGGGTCCGGCTCTTTTAACCCGTAAGGGCGGTGGCGCACTGGAAGATGTTAGCTCCGTCCAAAGGGTCCTATCTCCAACCTCCGACTTCGGTCAGGTGTGGGCTGGATACTGGGCTTCGGCCCAGGCTAATGGAGAGGGGCCGGGCAACCTGGCCGCCTCGGCGGATTGAGTAGCCTGCTGTGGGGCTGCGGGCCTCCGTATGAGGGCACGGCGGACCCATCTCCCGGCCTTTTGGGCTCCCACCGGGATCTCCGGTGCCAGCTGTGCCGGGTTATGCGGGCTACTGTGTGCCCGCCGTTCCTCTTTAGGAGCTCTCTCCAAAGGGCTTGGCTCCCTGCCTTTGTAGGTGGGGTGTCGGCTGGAGTTACCAGAGCATCCGTTCTCTATCCCACTGCTGTGTGCGAAGTGGCGGGCTGGTCGTCCCATTGTTGCACCTTCTGCTGGGTTGAGCGGCTTGCGTCGAGGGTGCGACCATCAGTAGTGGGGTTCTGCTACCCATGCTGGTTTTGTCACCTGTCCGGGCTTGTGGACGCTGGCGTAGGGCAGTCTGATGATAGGCGTCCGGTGGTGTGGTTCTTTTCTTACCGGTACACCGGGCTATAAATTCTGACAACATGCTGATTGGCCCTCAAGGGGTCGGAGTGTGCCCTAACTGGTGGCTTTACCGGGGAGTCGGGGTCCGGCTCTTGTAACCCGTAAGGGCGGTGACGCACTGGGAGATGTTAGCTCCGTCCAAAGGGTCCTATCTCCAACCTCCGACTTAGAGCGGTTAGATGGAACAGCTAGCTGCAGCTGCGGTGGTTTGGATCACCGGTATATATATTCCGACCCGGCAAATGAGCTCCGAACTAGGGAGAACGATAGTTGGAGTAACTGAGACGGAGAGAGGAAACGAGCTTCTAGGACGTCCGTTTCTCTGAGCGTGTTAACTTGCGTCTTCAAGTTTTCCGGTGCAGACAATGAACGAAGAGATGATCTTCGTTTCCATATGTAATGTAGCGAGTCGCTTTTGTTCCAATAAATGATTTTTAATTGGAATTATGTGATTAAATAACATTTGTTTTCTTAACAAAATTATATAAAATTTAAATTTTAATTATTAGATTAAATAACATTTGTGTTTTAGTAACAAAATTAGATAGAATTTGAACTGAGGGAAATAACCTTGTGCGAACGGCGGTTGAACCTCTTACTTGAGCAACGTACGGGAATAAAACAAAGAATGTGAACGGAAATCCGTCTCACTGGGCGGGGTGAACTCACCCTTATGTGAAACGGATCAAGTAGTTCGAATAATGCTAAGCTTCACTCAAAACGGGGAAGGAGGAGGCCAGCCAGCTTGTTCTCTCAGCGACTTCTCTAGTTCGAAATTACAAAGTTCGCGTCGTTTTGGGTTTTACTTTTACTTTTAAATAGTCGGCTGTTGAAGTGACTACTCTCGTCCCGGCGTCCGCGACTCCGCCCGTTTGCGGTTACGGTTATAGGCTGTTGCTTCAATTTCGCTGTCAAAGTCAGTTAAGCGACTTTTCTTTTCATTTTGAAAACCAGACTCTACCTAACGACCAAACAAAACTGCAAAATGTATACATTGTTGAAAGACCGTTTTAGTGTCCCATTCCAGATCTGACAGGTTGTTGTGATTATTTTGGAAATGATAACGTCTTAGATATTTTACAAAATAAATAAAGATGTGCTACTTTTTAATGAGTTTGTCACTTTTGTAGTTAGAAAACGCTTAAAAATAAAAATTCCAAAAAACCCCGGACCGACTGAATAACGTGCATCCTGATTTACGTGGAAAAGTTAGTAAAACCTGAATAATGTGGAAACTGAAAAGCGTGGAATCTGAATAGCGTGGAAAAGATTCCTTTTGGCGTTGCTAGAAGTCGCCCTTAACTGAATTTTGAAGGCGTCGTTCTCCATATAAACAAGTTGGTTGAATCGTAACCATAATTTCACTTGCTGATTGGCCCTGGCCTGTCCGGGCTTGTGGACGCTGGCGTAGGGCAGTCTGATGATAGGCGTCCGGTGGTGTGGTTCTTTTCTTACCGGTACACCGGGCTATAAATTCTGACAACATGGTGATTGGCCCTCAAGGGGTCGGAGTGTGCCCTAACTGGTGGCTTTACCGGGGAGTCGGGGTCCGGCTCTTGTAACCCGTAAGGGCGGTGGCGCACTGGGAGATGTTAGCTCCGTCCAAAGGGTCCTATCTCCAACCTCCGACTTCGGTCAGGTGTGGGCTGGATACTGGGCTTCGGCCCAGGCTAATGGAGAGGGGCCGGGAAAACTGGCCGCCTCGGCGGATTGGGTTGCCTGCTGTGGGGCTGCGGGCCTCCGTATGAGGGCGCGGCGGAACCATCTTCCGGCCTTTTGGTTCACACCGGGATCTCCGGTGCCAGCTGTGCCGGGTTATGCGGGCTGCTGCGTGCCTGCCGTTCCCCTTTAGGCGCTCTCTCCAAAGGGCTTGGCTCCCTGCCTTTGTAGATGGGGTGTCGGCCGGAGTTGCTAGAGCATCCGTTCTCTATCCCACTGTTGTGTGCGAAGTGGCGGGCTGGTCGTCCCATTGTTGCACCTTCTGCCACCTTCTGCTGGGTTGGGCGGCTTGCGTCGAGGGTGCGACCATCAGTAGTGGGGTTCTGCTACCCATGCTGGTTTTGTCACCTGTCCGGGCTTGTGGACGCTGGCGTAGGGCATTCTGATGATAGGCCTCCGCTGGTGTGGTTTCTTGATTTTACCGGTACAGCGGGCTATAAATTCTGACAACATGCTGATTTCTTCAGTGTAACATTAAATATTTCTTCCTCTCTTTTCTCGACTTTTTAAGAGGCTGTTATTTTCTAAGATGATGTTCGCGGTGGTGGTGATCACTTCACGCCGCCTCCTCATCCTCCGACTTCGGTCAGGAAGGGGCTGGTAACTGGGCGTCGGCTCAGGCTACCGGAGAGGGTTCAGGCAAACTGGCCGCCTTGAAGGATTGGGTAGCCTGCTGTGGGTCTCCGTATGAGGCGCAGAGGTCCTGTTTCCCGGCCTTTTGGGGCTACAACGGGTGTCCGGAGCCAACTGTGCCGGGTAACGTGGGCCTCTGTGTACCTGCCGTTCCCCTTTGTAGCTCTTTCTGTAGGGTATGGTTCTCTACATACGTGGGTAGTGTGTTGGCTGGAGTTGCTAACGCATTCCCACTGCTGTGTGCGAAGCGAGGGGTTGGTCGTCCCATTGTTGCACCTTTTGCTGGGTTGAGTGGCTTGCGTCAAAAGTGAGACCGTCAGCGGTAGGGTTCTCTACCTGCCTTGGCTGTTCTGTCACCTGTCCGGGCTGTGGACGCTGGCGTAAGGTATTATGATGATAGACCTCCGGCGGCTGCGGTTAGATGGAACAGCTAGCTGCAGCTGCGGTGGTTTGGATCACCGGTATATATATTCCGACCACAATGCTGCGGCTGGACGGCAACGGCTGATTGCGGCTGCGGCTGGCGTCAGCTTGGAGCACCTGTATATAAATTCTGACCACATGGCTGCAGCTGGACGAACGGCTGGCGGCGGCTGCGACTGGACAGAAAGGAAGCCTGCAGTTGCGGCTGGACGGGAATGGCTGGAGGCTTCAGAACTCGTTGTAGAAGCGGCTCATTAGACTCGAAGTCAGACTCATTCTCCCTCCCAAATATATATATATTTTTTTCTAAATCTGATCAGGAATTTGAGAAAGTTCGAGGTCGGAAGCTATAGCGTCGCGGCTGGACGGGAACGGTTGGCAGCGGTTGCGACTGGACGGAAAGGCTAGCTACGGCTGCGGCTGAACGGAAAGGCTAGCTATACGGCTGCGGCTTAACGGAACGGCTGGCGGCAGCTGTGACTGGATGGAACGGCTGACTGTGGTTGCAGCTGGTGGCGTCAGAACTCGTAATAGAAGCGGCTTATTAGACTCGGAGTTGGATTCGTTCTCCCTCCCAAATATTTTTTTTATGAATCTAATCAGGAATTTGAGGAAAGTTCGAGGTTGGATGTTATAGCGCCGTGGCTGGACGGGAACGGTTGGCGGCGGTGGCGGCTGGACGGGACCGGCTGACGGCGTCAAGACAGGGACGTTCGACGGCGACAAACTCGTTGTAATTATTTTTTGTTTTCTTGTATACTTTTGGTAATAGTGTTTATATCATAGATAAAAACTAGCCCACGTTGTTTAATAGTAATTTAAATTCAAATTAACTTTTAACCTAAATAAATTTCGAGCGATACATAATAATTAAATATAATATATACAGATCATAGAATCAGCTTTTTAAGTCCAAGTAGTAATTATTTTGGGAGTTTTAATTGTCACTTGGTGTAATTTATTTATAATGAACTGTTGCCAATTTTACAATTTTTGAAAAACAAATAAAAACTGAAGATGGACCTAATAGTCATTCAAGGAAGTTCCAGGTGGGAAGGTGTGCAGTGTCGAAGCGGCATTACCTTGTTGAACCGCGATGGCGAAGCGCTGGATTAAGTAGAAAACTGAGTGACGGATCGAATCCTACGACCTATAGAGTTGGTCAGTTCCAAACCGAAGGAGCCAAGAGTTTCGATGGCCACTGCTTTAAACATATAGCGTTACCAAGCGCCAAGTATTTGGATCTCTTCTTCGTTTCAGCCTGGGTAGCGGCCCGGAAAGGGGCTGTTGAGAAATTAAGATTCCCACTGATTTAGATACAGTCCGTATAAAATTATCTTAGTATTCATTAATTCTTTAAAAATATGTATTGGTAATTTATATTCCCTTTTATATCATATCTAAAACGAATTGAATTTAATAAAACTTGGGCACGGAAAGTCAAGAAAACTCGACAACATCTAACAAGTGCTGAATGTATGAAGTATTTTGAAGAATAAAAACTTCAAATAGAAACGTTTGCCCGAGAAAAGGAAGTGTAAAAATATTAAGGCCGGAGAAACCGTGAGCGAAAATTTTGAAGAAGAAAACTGTTAAATCTAAGCGTGGAAAACGATGCGCTACATGTGATTTACTTCAGAGTACGAGGAAAAAGAACGATGAAGGATTAAAGTGCAAGAATTGTTAAGACTGGATTTGTTTCACTTGTTTGAAACCATGTGAAGGAAACTGTGAATAACTGCCTAATGAAAAAAATATGGTATTTTATAAAATAACACTATAAACACTTATTAAAATTTTTAATATCTAAATATTAAGATTCTGTTTTAAATTGATTCTATGATCTGCATAAATTAAATTTATTATGTATCGCTCGAAATTTATATGGGGTTAAAGGTTAATTTTAATTACTCTTAAACCACATGGGCTAGTTTTATCTATTAGGGGTTGAAACTTCAAATCTGACGTATTGAACATTCGAATAACATGTAATTAATTATTATTATAGGTGGGGTGGCGGAGTGGTTAGCGCTTTCGCCTCGCAGCAAGAGGAGCCGGGTTCGATCCCAGCTTGTGGCACTGGGTGAAAACTCGAAACTACTCCTACTGCGTTGAGTTTGCAAGTTCTCTCCCCACTGGTTAAAGGGGTTTTCCCCCGAGTTCTTCGATTTCCCCTTCCATAAAAACTTGTAGAGGTTAACGGTAATAGTTAGTGTAGGGAGCTGTTGGCTCGCGTGGCATGTAGGGCCTGCCACCACCCTCCTACGCATTGTAACCCGGCTACCTGTTTAATGGCATTATAAGTCGCTAGATGACTTGGGCCTAAGGTGGTGCCTTAGGTATTAGCCTAGCTGATTATTATTATTATTATAAACACAAATGGCAAAAGTATACAAGAAAACATAAAATTAGTGTACTAAGAATGCGTTAGCAACTCCAGCCAACACACTACCCACGTATGTAGAGAACCATACCCTACAGAAAGAGCTACAAAGGGGAACGGCAGGTACACAGAGGCCCACGTTACCTGGCACAGTTGGCACCGGACATAAGTATATGTATTTGTACCCCGCTGCTCCGCCTTAAGCACTACAGCGGCCACCAAAACAACCAGCCCCGTACAAAAGTGCGCCTTGCGAAACAACGTTCGGCCAGTGAGACAGCCATTTTGACCGCCTCACATATAGCAAACAAACGCCCTCATCACGGCCCAACAAAAGGCGACACTATGGGCTGCCCGAGACCCACCCTCGCACAGCTGAGGACTAGAGTGGCTTCCTCTTCCACTGCAAATTACCCCCCTTAGTAGGTCACAGAATGACGAGTGTGGAACACCCATGAGGTTCCAGTGACCCAGCGCCCCGATCACATGACCTTGAGAGCCGGGTATGGAGCCCCCCACAGGCTCCAGTGACCCCATCACACCACTAGATAGGGACAGTGGCACCGGACACCCGTTGTAGCCCCAAAAGGCCGAGAAACAGGACCTCTGCGCCTCATACGGAGACCCACAGCAGGCTACCCAATCCTTCAAGGCGGCCAGTTTGCCTGAACCCTCTCCGGTAGCCTGAGCCGACGCCCAGTTACCAGCCCCTTCCTGACCGAAGTCGGAGGATGAGGAGGCGGCGTGAAGTGATCACCACCACCGCGAACATCATCTTAGAAAATAACAGCCTCTTAAAAAGTCGAGAAAAGAGAGGAAGAAATATTTAATGTTACACTGAAGAAATCAGCATGTTGTCAGAATTTATAGCCCGGTGTACCGGTAAGAAAAGAACCACACCACCGGAGGCCTATCAGCAGAATGCCCTACGCCAGCGTCCACAAGCCCGGACAGGTGACAAAACCAGCATGGGTAGCAGAACCCCACTACTGACGGTCGCACCTTCGACGCAAGCCGCTCAACCCAGCAGAAGGTGCAACAATGGGACGACCAGCCCGCCACTTCGCACACAGCAGTGGGATAGAGAACGGATGCTCTGGTAACTCCAGCCGACACCCCACCTACAAAGGCAGGGAGCCAAGCCCTTTGGAGAGAGCTCCTAAAGAGCACAGCTGGCACCGGAGATCCCGGTGGGAGCCCAAAAGGCCGGGAGATGGGTCCGCCGTGCCCTCATACGGAGGCCCGCAGCCCCACAGCAGGCTACTCAATCCACCGAGGCGGCCAGGTTGCCCGGCCCCTCTCCATTAGCCTGGGCCGAAGCCCAGTATCCAGCCCACACCTGACCGAAGTCGGAGGTTGGAGATAGGACCCATTGGACGGAGCTAACATCTCCCAGTGCGCCACCGCCCTTACGGGTTACAAGAGCCGGACCCCGACTCCCCGGTAAAGCCACCAGTTATTGCACACTCCGACCCCTTGAGGGCCTGAAGAAATCAGCAAGTGAAATTATGGTTACGATTCAACCAACTTGTTTATATGGAGAACGACGCCTTCAAAATTCAGTTAAGGGCGACTTCTAGCAACGCCAAAAGGAATTTTTTCCACGCTATTCAGTTTCCACGCTATTCAGATTCCACGCTTTTCAGTTTCGACATTATTCAGGTTTTACTAACTTTTCCACGTAAATCAGGATGCACGTTATTCAGTCGGTCCGGGGTTTTTTGGAATTTTTATTTTTAAACGTTTTCTAACTACAAAAGTGACAAACTCATTCAAAAGTAGCACATCTTTATTTATTTTGTAAAATATCTAAGACGTTATCATTTCCAAAATAATCACAACAACCTGTCAGATCTGGAATGGGACACTAAAACGGTCTTTCTACAATGTATACATTTTGCAGTTTTGTTTGGTCGTTAGGTAGAGTCTGGTTTTCAAAATGAAAAGAAAAGTCGCTTAACTGACTTTGACAGCGAAATTGAAGCAACAGCCTATAACCGTAACCGCAAACGGGCGGAGTCGCGGACGCCGGAACTAGAGTAGTCACTTCAACGGCCGACTATTTAAAAGTAAAAGTAAAACCAGAAGAAAATAGGGGAAGTACGTATCTGTAGCTTTGAGCCATAGAAGTCGTCGTGTGACCCACGAAAATGCCTTTTTACGCATAATAAACCAAACTGAAAAAGTAGTTCCACTTTTGTTTTGATTCAACTCGGCTATAAACGACGAAAGCAAATACGCCTTAGCTCAATTAGCAGATAATGAGAAGGACATTATGTTACAATTGTTCTATTTAAGAAAAATTGATTTTTTAAACGATGTATTCATCCGCCATTTCCCGCCAAACCGTTTTGGCGCGAAAATTCGTGAAAAGTGACGCCTTTCCAAAGCTGACTAGAAGCGTACTTCCCCCTATTTTCTTCTGGTAAAACCCAAAACGACGCGAACTTTGTAATTTCGAACTAGAGAATCCGTGAAAGAACAAGCTGGCTTGCCTCCTCCTTCCCCGTTTTGAGTGAAGCTAAACATTATTCGAACTACTTGATCCGTTTCACATAGGGGTGAGTTCACCCCGCCCAGTGAGACGGATTTCCGTTCACATTCTTTGTTTTATTCCCGTCCGTTGCTCAAGTAAGAGGTACAACCGCCGTTCGCACAAGGTTATTTCCCTCAGTTCAAATTCTATCTAATTTTGTTACTAAAACACAAATGTTATTTAATCAAATAATTAAAATTTAAATTTTATATAATTTTGTTAAGAAAACAAATGTTATTTAATCACATAATTCCAATTAAAAATCATTTATTGGAACAAAAGCGACCCGCTACATTACATATGGAATCGAAGATCACCTCTTCGTTCATTGTCTGCACCGGAAAAGTTGAAGACGCAAGTTAACACGCTCAGAGAAACGGACGTCCTAGAAGCTCGTTTCCTCTCTCCGTCTCAGCTACTCCAACTATCGTTCTCCCTAGTTCGGAGCTCATTTGCCGGGATGAATTCACGCCCCCCCCCCACGTGAAACGGACCAAGTAGTGCGAATTGGGCGTTTATTCTATTTTTTTTGGGATTTGGAAAACCCAACTAAAAAACCCTGAGTCGGGTCGGGGTTGGAAACCCGGGGATAACCGACTTACTGGGGGGAAACTCAGATTGCATAAGCCGAAAAACTAAAGTTAACGTACCGAAAGAACCAACGCCGGGTCCGTCAACGGAAAGATGCCGCCTAAGCCATCATTACGAGCTTTTTCGTTGAAGGGAAACTCACGATCGCATAAGACGAAAAACTAAAGGTAAATCTCGTTCTGAATAAATGAAAAATCTCGTTCTGAATAAATGAAAAATCTCGTTCTGGGTATATGAAAAATCTCGTTCTGGGAATATGAAAAATCTCGTTCTGGGTATATGAAAAATCTCGTTCTGGGTATATGAAAAATCTCGTTCTGGGAATATGAAAAATCTCGTTCTGGGTATATGAAAAATCTCGTTCTGGGTATATGAAAAATCTCGTTCTGGGTATATGAAAAATCTCGTTCTGGATACGCGAGTCTCATTCTGAATAAATGACAAATCTCGTTCTTAATACGCGAGTTTTGGTTATAAAAGTGTATATTTAGTTCATTTAGTTTTTTCCGGTTTGGCGCCCCATATAAAACGGTCCTGGTAACCTTAGAACTCTGGAACAAGCGACCCGAATTCGGGATAGGGTAAATCTCACAGGCGAATAAAACGGTTTAGGGTAAAAAGTTGACACTTTTTTGTCCTCGGGCAGGCGAAAAAGACCACCACTAGAGTGTCTCGTTTAAAATTATAAAACGATGTGCTAGTGATTCTATTTTATTCAAGTTAATGGCATGTTTTGATATTAAAGTATTTTCGGCTACGGCAAAATTTTTGCAAGCAGTTATTTCGGAATTTCCTCTGAGGTTTTGACGTTTTTTTTTTAAAATTTACTCACAAAAGATGTTTCCATAAAATAAAACAAGAAAAATAAGATGTTTTTCGCCACGTCACGAGCTTAAGATTTTTTAGTACTTTATTGGCACGCGCGTTTTGCACGTGGACATCAAATTCCAAATTATTTATCGAGTCGAGCGTGCGCTATCTATCTTCAATAACTATACACATAGAGCTGCCATTTTATTACAGGTCTGATTTAAAATAGTGCATGCAATGCCGCTTCACGCGGTCAAGTGCACGCGACGTTTCGAGCTGATGAGCACCAGTGGCGTCGCTAGGGGGGGGGGCTGGGGGGGCGGTCTGCCCCGGGTTCCACCCGGTTTGGCGTTGTTTGGGGGTGACACCCGACCGTGAAAACACACACTATAGAGACTATTAAGTAGCCCACCATGATATCTGCCCCGGGTTTCACCCATGCTAGCTACGCCACTGATGAGCACGTGCAGGCGCCCTGGCCTGTACTATTTTAAATTAGACCTGTAATGAAATGGCCGACTTCGTAAAAGAGTGTATAGCTAGTGACGTAGAAGAAACCTTTACAAGTAACGTCCCGTATTTTATAGAAACACCCATTGGTTAAAGTAATTAATCCTGCATTTTATAAATTCCATATTGACTTTTTTAAGTATTCCTTCAGTTTTATTTTTTGGTTGCCAGACAATTCGAATGCGATTTTCACATAAATTATTAAGGTTATTTTGGTGAGAGTTTTATGTTTTATTTTAAGCAACGAAATGTTAAGAGTGGATGGACCCCACCTTTTAATATAGGCGTATTATTTATGTCGAAGAGAAAGTAGTTCGGCTCGTTATTGGATCTGACTGACTATGCTTTCATGGAGGTAGGAAATACGGATTTCCTAAAAGTCGAGAGAGTAGTAATAACATTCCAAGTGTAGAGGTTTCTGGGGGGTCAAACCCAGTTGAAAGTCGAGAGTAGATTTCCATGAAAACGTCCAAATACGAGTTTCTTAAAAAGCTCCCCGCTGAGAACCAAATCTCAGTACTGCTGGTATCTGTCGGAATTTTACTGCACTGTCTCGCAACTTCACGAAACATGTGCATAGTCCTACTCGTGTTTCTATTAAATGTTTTCAAGATCTAGCACTCTTCTCTAAAGGTGGGGTTAATCGGTGACGTTACTCACCCAAGAACTTGCTAATTCCGGATATCTGCAATGACTCGCGCAATTTCTCGTCACCAGTTGAGAAGGTTAAGCTCTTGGCCGAAGATTTCAGCCGCGCATACACGGTGTCAATTCTCTGCAAAGTCTCTCTAAAATTACACCAAAACGCTGTTTTAAAATTACTGCAACAATTAAGCAAACACGAAACTCCTGGTTCAAATGATCTCCTGATTCCACGCTCCCTCTCCACACCGTGAAATATTTTTGGTGTTCAACAAAAAACCTTGCTTTCTGAAGCAGACCATTCTACAACTTGTATTTTAATAAGAAATAGTTAACTATAAATAACAATCTAAGCCTTAGACAAGTGGTCCAAAAGGAAAATTTCAACGAATAGAAGTTTAAAAAACTAATAATGATGAAGGGGCAGAGAATATTCTTTGAGGGGGAAAGGATTAAATTGAGGAGGCAGGTGGGGGCAAATAAAAATTGCATTTGATGGGGCTACATATATTTATGAAGGGGCACGGCTCCCGAATTCCCCCCCCCCCCAGTGGCTACGGGTCTACCTATAAGCACGAGTTTTGACGGGTTGCGTTCTTCTTGTGTTGGGTGCTGTGTTTGTAGCTCCTAGGTTCCACTATTACCACTCATTTAGAGAAAGCAGCTAGCCTTTAAACTCGCTAGGTGTGTACAAATTACATTGGAGGAGCTTTAACGCTGAACGTTTTACGGAAAGGGGAAAGACCATTGCCGAATTTTCCCCTTCCGACGACCGCAGGTGCTAAAGCGTCTAACCAATGAAAACTGTATACAAGAAAATGCACGACTTTTGACGGGTTGCGTTCGCCTTGTGTGGGGTGCTGTGTTTTTTGCTTCTAGTTTCCACTGTTACCACTCATCTAGAGACTCATAATACCAAGAACGTATATATGTATAAGAACGTTGAACGATCAAATTGGCGCCTGGTGCCCAAAAAAACGGCGTGCTGCGCTCGCTAAAGGTTAAAACCGTTTCTAGTTCAAGCGCGCGCTGCACGTGGATTTTAGGGCGGAGTTATTCTGAAATCGATTAAATCATGGCCCAAGCGATGCCTTTTGTTCAACGTTCTTATGCATATATACGTTCTTGATAATACTATCACCCAGACCCAGTCTCAGCAAGGGTTGATGAGTGCTGCTCAAGTGGACGTTATCTTTCTCAACTTCCGGAAGGCGTTTGACACGGTTCCTCACCAATTTTTTATCGCATAACAACGTAGCTATGTAGTTAGTTGTGGGTATAGCTTTGTATCTTCATGGGCGTGAATTTCGCGTGGTCTTTCTCGGAGCTAAATCTAAGTGCTGTCCTGTTCCTCTCACTGGTGAACTCCAGAGATCCTACTACACAAAGTTCAAATACCTCGGTGTCACCTCTTCTGCTATCAAAACTCACGTCATGCCTATCTTGGATCATTGCTCGGCAGTCTGGTCTTCACAATGGAGGCCGAAAAGCCTTAGTTGGATATGGCCAGAAGAAAGCCGATCATTTTAGAACCTCAATAGGAGTTTCACACGACGTTAGCATCAGCCAAGTTCTTAACAACGTCAACTGGCCAATCCTCGTATCACGTCGTAGAACTAAGCGTCTTGTGACAATTAACTTTATAATTTATAAAGCTAACAGAGCGCTATACCCGATTTCGGCGTCCAATTATGTCCTCCCCTTCATATGGACCCAGAGTATACTGTATACGCGTTGCTTTAATGATCGCTAATTGATGAGCTGGATTAAGATTGAGACCTCTAGTGTCGGGTTTTGGAAACTTCGAGCAAAGAGGAATTTACCAGTGAAGGTATCCCATAACGTTACTAGCCAGGATTTTCAATAACTAATACTCTGCCTACAGTTTGATGACATTCAATGGTTAAGCCTCGTGTCTGAAAAGGCAAGGTTTAATTTAATGTAAAGCGAGTTATTTTTTTAATCATGCCCATGTAGCACGGTGACGGCTTACCGACGATGTCGGCCCATGGTTGGCCCGTGGTCCCGACCATTGTAATTGGCGTTGCGGACATATGAGGCTCGATATGTCCGCGCAAAATATCGTCGGCCCAACGGATATTTCTTAACGGCTCTTCAACTTTAAAACTTGGTACCTGCCAACTCTAAAACAGCATGGCGGCGGTTTATTTACGGTATCGGCCCATGGTTGGGCCGTGGTCCCGACCATTGTAGTTGGCGTTGCGGACATTTGAGGGTCGATATGTCCGCCTAAACTATCGGCGGCCCAACAGATATTTTTTGACGGTTGTTCGACTTTAAAACTATTGAAGAATCGTAGTAAAATAGGATCGGGCCGACGTCGCCGCATTAGTAAAATCTGTATTTTCGACTCTACTAGATTTAATTTTGTTTTGTCATTTAAACCGATATACATGCGTGTTATACTAATTAAGGCGTTCAAATTACCGATAGATTAATACTTAAATATGTCGTGTAATGGATCTTATAATTCTAACTTCTTTATCAGAAGTTTATGACATTTGGGATATTTGTGAACTATACCTGTTTCAAATAACTTCATCTTCACCCATGTGACCTATGCCAGAGGGGACTTATTATCAAATAATCGATTTTTCAACTGACTATTTGAACTCTTTCGTAGTAGTAGACGTCATACCAGAAGTTAATTAAAAAATATTTACGTTTGGGTTTTATTATAGCGAATATTTCCTAGTTTTGTGCGACGTAAGGGCAAATATAACGTCGTACATCAGTTGGCAATTGGTCGGCTAGTATACAAAAGATAGTTTATATTTCAAACTCTAAAAGTACATTCAACCAACTGTTATTTAAAGATGCTAAGTTAATTTCCATTAAACTTCTAGTCAGATTAGATACAGTATGGAGTCGCGATTTAAAGGCCAGTCGACGTCCTGCCAAAAAAAAATGCACTAGGACATTTTAACGGTAAAAAAAATGTGGGCCGATCGGGAGAGTTTCGTTTGGCCGACTTCTCATTTGGCCGACAACAAAATACACTGTTCGACTGAGAAATCGGCCAAATGGACAGTCGGCCAAATGGACTGCTCATTTGGCCGACTGTCCATTTGGCCGATTGAGAAGTCGGCCAAATCGGCAGTTGGACAAATGGACAGTACATTTAACCGACTGCTCATTTTTCCAACTACTCATTTGACCGACTGCTCATTTGGCCGACTGCTCGTTTGGCCGGCTGCTCGTTTGGCCGACTGCTCATTTGGCCGACTACTCATTTCACCGATTGCTCATTTGGCCGACTGCTCATTTGGCATTTGGACGACACTTGGTGCGTTTGGCTAGGTACTGTCCTCTAGGTCGCGTTTTAGAAGGCCCAGCTTGGTTATAAAGAACGGGGCTGGGCGCCGGTCCGGCCCCCCAGCACTCGAGCGAAGTGAGTGCGCGGCGCCGTCAGCCGCCAATACTTAGAATACATTGCCCGTTCTATAAGTCAACCTAACACTAAAGACATAGAGAAGGACAGGTGAAATGAGCAGTCGGTCAAATAAGTAGTTGGCCAAACGAGTAGTCGGCCAAACGAGCAGTCGGCCAAACGAGCAGTCGGTCATATGAATAGTCGGACAAATTAGCAGTTGGTCAAATGGGCTGCTCATTTGGCCAACCAGAATTTTGGCTAAAAGAGTAGTCAGCCAAATGAGTAGTCGGCCTAATGAGTAGTCGGCAATATTTTCTGCTCATTTGGCCGATCATGGGCCGACCGTCGGCCAACTTAATTTGTACTTAATAATTAATTTGAAATATTAACATTAAATATTTTTTATGCCGACGCCAATTGAAATCTGTATTCTTTGCGGCGTGTTACTGACTTTATGCCATCCATTTCATCCATTTTGACGTCATGGCACAGTCGGCATTCATATTAAAAATAGGGTAGGCAACGTGAAAAAGTACGGACGGATTTGCCAACCTATAAACTTCCTAATTTTCGTAATAATTGATTTCAAAATCCTAAGTGTCGGCATAGCCAACCTAAAACAAGCGTAGGCGCAGGGCCCAAAACAAAGATGGTTTGACCAACCATAAAACATCCTTCTTTTCGTCTAAATAGTGATAGAGTCGTTTTGGCCAACATTAAAACGTCACTAAATTATATGTTCGTTAATAAGTTAAAAACGTCAACCCCCAAAATTTCTGGTTGGCTCTTAGTCGGATAAAATGGCCATACTATTTTTCCGATGTCCGACCATCGGCCAACTGTAAATTGGAAGATTTGTGCTACATGGGTGGTTGAATTGTATTAGCAGGACTCAGTATTAGCGACATTTCAGCAGAAAATTATCACGATGGAGAATGTCTGGAGTTTAACTGTACGTATAAGATATATTTAATCTTCATTTTTGGAAATAAGGTGGCACAGGTTTAATGAATAAATAAAAAATGCTTTTATCAAAGCAGTTGAAAGGTTGAATTAAGGGGGAGTAGTTGAGATCTATGAAGGCGCAGATATTGAAAATGTTTTAGGTTTAAAGAGTTTTGTTTTTGGAATTTTCAAAAGCGAAATATATTTCTAAAATAATTTCCATCGATTTTCCTCACCTTTTATATATTTTAAAACCCTTCCCTTAAATTTGAGCCTTGAAACTGTAACAGTAAACTGAGAAAAAAATTCTGTTCTAATCGAATTATTTAAACCAATTTTAAAATCACATGCATTTAGCCATGGATAAATTAATAGGGCTGTATGACCAAAATCTAGAAAGAAAAAGACAAAAATAAGATGTAGGCTACATTGCATGATAGTTGATACGGCACCATAATTTTCAAATGAAAAGCTTATTTCTGGGCTTCTGGCGTTGATTTTCAATCCGATAGACGTCTGCTACGTTGTTGTAACTAGCTCGTGCAGATTTATTTTGAAAATTAGTACTCGTAATGAGTTATAACCTAATTAATTTACTTTTTATGCTAAATTTAAAATGTTGTATGAATATAAAAGAAATTAAACGGTTAAAGGAGTTGGCAACGTTCTATGTTAGCTAATTATCTTGATGAATTAAATTGATGTTATATATGTCATATGCTTATTTCTATCTATCATAGTCTGCATTTTTAAACTTTTCGTTTAAAGTAGAATCATGAATAGAGTAATATCGGCGTGACGCATGTCGACGTCACCCATGCTTTTTCCTATAGATAAAAAACTGTCCTCAAAATGGCGGCCATAGCCCAAAGGTACAGAGCGATACTACTCTATTAATTAACCTCATTAATCCATAGTAGAATTACACATAACAACACGGAGCTTTATACAGTTTTGGCATGCCTAATGAAAATCTGAAGCGCTGGTAGTAAAAAAAGAGACTTAAGAGTTACATTAAAACGCCATGTTTCTTTAAAGAAAGGCCTATTAGAATTTATTGTTTTTGGAGGCTCTCTATAGGAAGATAATGTTATCTGTTGATTGTGAAAATAGTAGCTATAGTTACATCAAAATTTTCTCTGTTAACTTGAACACCGTCTTGATTAAAATTATTGCAAATCTCTTTTATTTATGACTTTTTCTAGTTCAGTTTCTGTTATATATGTATTTATACAGTGATTTCAGTGTCACGTGATACGACGTCACCCATGCTTTTTGAGTGAAACTACTCTATATGTGTATATAGAAGTTAAATGCTGTCATTTTACACGTAATCCTTCACAATTCAAAATTTTCTCAGTTTACTGTTACAGTTTCAAGGCTCAAATTTAAGGGAAGGGTTTTAAAATATATAAAAGGTGAGGAAAATCGATGGAAATTATTTTAGAAATATATTTCGCTTTTGAAAATTCCAAAAACAAAACTCTTTAAACCTAAAACATTTTTAATATTTGCGCCTTCATAGATCTCAACTACTCCCCCTTAATTCAACCTTTCAACTGCTTTGATTTTTATTTTTTTATTTAATAGCTGTCCCTTTGCTCTGCATCACAGGGCATATTTTGCCTAAATATGTTATACTAAACAATGTATAATTGTTTTATGTCAAATTGACTTCTAAAAAGAATACTTTTTAGGCCTAGATACGATAATTTAAGATCTGGCAACGCTGTTTCTTAAACCCACATTGTCTACCCAGCAAACACAAAATCGTCCTTTGGACATCCGATTGACGTAACACTCGGATCTTTCCTTCGTCCGTAGGACGCCTCAAAATCCGCGGTTGACGTCGGTCGGCAGCATAGACATCTCATAGGTAACTAGAATGCTGCCGCCTGCGGCCGAGCTTGTCGCCAGTTCGTTTTGAACCTTCAGCTAATGAGAGGCCGTAGAGTGGTTCCGCTACTATCGCGGGAGATAGTGTGTCAGAATTTATAGCCCGGTGTACTTAGTAACAAAGACCATACCACCGCAGGCCTATCATCATAGTGCCCTACGCCAGCGTCCCCAAGCCCGGACAGGTGACAAATCCAGCATGGGTAGCAGTACCCTACTACTGATGGTCGCACCTTTGACGCAAGCCACTCAACCCAGCAGAAGGTGCAGCAATGGGTTTGCCAATTCCCACTTCGCACACAGCAGTGGGATTAAGAATGGATGCTATAGCAACTCCAGCCGACACCGCGGGAGATAGGTGACGTCATTCTCTCTGGTGACATAAAATTCTTGGTAGAACCACTCTTTGAGCTCTGATTGGCTGAGATCTGACTATCGTCTGCCACGGCGTTTGGTCCATTTCCCAGTTACACGGCAGCATTCTGGTTACCTATGAGATTTCTATGGTCGGCAGTGATGGTTAGTCGAGGGAAATTTTTACCCCAAAAAATCCCAAAAGGGAAATCAGGCTACAAATTTGCGAAATCTAAGGAAATTCCATGTAGGGTGATTTTAAAGTGAAGTTACTACTCTAAATAATCACAATATTTAAAATAATTGATTTAATTTTATGAAAATTAAGAGAGTAATTTTAGCAAGAAAGCTTAATGTTTTCTATTAACCTGGCACCCCTGCAATTTTGCTTTCCACTTTTTCGTTTTATAATCGAGGACTCGTCTGATCGTCGGAATGGTGACTGTGGTCGCGTGTAGTGTGATAAATTATATAAACAATTATAATTAATTTAATAATTTCTAGTTTCTAGTCATCTAACTCTGTTGATTAAACTAATGGGGAAAAGTAAAAAATCGTTATTTCGTGTAATAACGTACTGTCTTTCAGCTAATTATTCTATTACATATAAAGCAATGAAATGTATTAAGATAAATAGAAAATTATAAATATATAAATTATAGTTTAATATTGGTTACCTAGAAGGCGCTATGTATTAAATATCACTTTCTGAAAGCTAACAATGAAACTTGGGAAAATTTTGGTCAAAAATGGAAGTTTTAAGTCCCTGTGAGGGAAATTTCAATTTTGGCGACTTGACATCACTGTCGGTCGGACGTTAGCAGATCGTACAGATGCCCAAATGTCCGGTTTGTCTAGAGCCTATGGACATCCCTGGCCTCTAGGACGATCCTAGGGATGTCAGCTGTATTTTTAATAGTTCATCTGGGGTTTTATTTTGGATTAATTTTGCGCCAGCAACGACGTCTTAGGGACGTTAATCACTATTTAATGTTAAAAATAATTTATTCACAGTAAATTTATAATTTTCAGTGAAACTTTATTTAATAATTTAAAATATGAAATACATACAATTGTGAATTACAAATAAAATATGGCAAACCATACATATTTTCTGCTATTTTAATTTTGAAAGCTATACATTAATTTATTAATGCATTTCAATAAATTATCGCTTTATAAATTTGAGCTTTCAGTGAACCCTTGACTGAGAGTGAAAAATAATAAAATGTAATGGACCAAAGTGAACCACCCCAAAACTTACTTTTGGAGTTACAATTTGACTAAATAAACTACTGCTTTATGAATTAGGACTTTATGTAAACCCTTGAATGAGATTGAACAATAATATAACCTAAAAGCAAAATAATAAAAAGTTATGGCCAACCGGTGATTGTTCCGCTACTTTTCAAGGAGACCACCGCAAAACTTACTTTTGGAGTTACAATTTCACTAAATAAACTACTGATTTATGAATTAGGGCTTTAGGTGAACCCTTGAATGAGAGTGAACAATATTACAACCTAAAAGCAAAATAATAAAAAGTTATTGCCCAAATTTACTTTGAAAACTGTGATTGTTCCGCTACTTTTCAAGGAGACCACCGTAAAACTTACTTTTGGAGTTACAATTTGACTAAATAAACTACTGCTTTATGAATTAGGACTTAAGTAAACCCTTGAATGAGATTGAACAATAATATAACCTAAAAGCAAAATAATAAAAAGTTATGGCCAAACTGTGATTGTTCCGCTACTTTTCAAGGAGACCACCGCAAAACTTACTTTTGGAGTTACAATTTCACTAAATAAACTACTGATTTATGAATTAGGGCTTTAGGTGAACCCTTGAATGAGAGTGAACAATAATACAATCTAAAAGCAAAATAATAAAAAGTTATTGCCCAAATTTACTTTGAAAACTGTGATTGTTCCACTACTTTTCAAGGAGACCACCGCAAAACTTACTTTTGAAGTTACAATTTCACTAAATAAACTACTGATTTATAAATTAGGGCTTTAAGTGAACCCTTGAATGAGAGTGAACAATAATACAACCTAAAAGCGACATAATAAAAAGTTATTGGCCAAAATGTACTTTGAAAACAGTGATCGTTCCGCTACTTTTCAAGGAGACCACCTCAAAACTTACTTTTGTAGTTACAATTTGACTAAATAAACTACTGCTTTATGAATTAGGGCTTTAAGTAAACCCTTGAATGAGATTGAACAATAATACAACCTAAAAGCTTAATAATAAAAAGTTATTGGCCAAAATGTACTTTGAAAACCGCGAATCATCCGTTCTTTTCAAAGCAGCTCAACCAAATAAACCATCAACTTTAATAAAAATGTTTATTAATAATAGTTAGTACTATGTTATAGCTAACATTAAATATGTAAAAACTAATCGATCCAGAATGGTTAATTATTATATAAGAAAGTTGTATAATTTAGCTATTACCGTATACGTACAGGGGTGCAAAGGCTCAAGTTTTTAAATGTTGATTACAATTAATTTACACAAGATTATGGTTATTTTTTTTTAAATAATTCTTTATGTATAATTTAATGCACCACAACCAAATTTATATAAAAATAATACGTTTATTAACACTGAGAAGATTTGAAACTTTTAAGGCGGTACCGACCAAAAATTTCATTTTCAAACTTTGTAACAGGGTTGCTCATGAACTTCCCAGCTGATAAGTAAAGCCGTCATGTCAAAAATGTTTCAATAAAGCAAAGCCTTCGGTAGGATTTTACCTACTGTCGAGTAAACCATGCAATGTATTGCGATTATGAAGTGTTTTATATTTTAAGTGGACAGTAATAACAAACTCGTTAAGCTATCGCTAGCCTCCCTAATACTGAATCTTGGTCATGAAAATCGCTTAAAATTTAAACGTGAACAAAAAAGCTGACGTTTTTGATAGCATTAATAGTGCTTTCAAAGTCTATGGAGAAGCATGTTGGCCCCTTATAAAGATTCCACTATCGTGGAATCTTAATTTTATTTGATAAGGCCTCTTTGGTGGAATCTAGAATCAGTGCCCCGGAATTAATTTTTTGCGATATTTTGTGCGATTTTAGTAGGTTAATGGTGAAGTTTGATTTATAAACGTTGTTAACCATCTTTTATTAAGATTTGTGTCTGTTATTAGGAAGAAGTTCAGATGGATCTGCAGGTTGGTTTAGGCATAGACCAATAAAAGATTATCCAGGACAGTTATCCCTGGGTGAAAAAGGGGATGACGATCCGGAACTTAATTTAAATTTAAATTTAGCTTATTCAATTATCAACATCTGTGAAATAGCATCTTCCATGGAAAAAAGGACTATTTTCTTAAAATATTATTTATTTCATTTTTATTTTAGTTTTAGCGATAAAATAGTTAATTGTACATTTTTACAGTGTTAAGAGCAGGGAGGGTTGATATCGTTTTCATGGACTTCCCCACGAACTCCCCAAAACTAAACTTCACTCTTACGGTATCAAAGGACGTACCGTCAACTCGACTTGTGCATACTTATAGGGCAGAAAATTCCGAGTGGTTGTTCCCAGAGCCCAGTCGGAGTGGTATCCTGCGTCGTCGGGTGTTCCTCAGGGGTTTGTGACGTCTGTCCTTAGACCCTTGTTGTTCATCATCTACATCAATGATCTTGGTGACAACGTCGTCTCAACCCTCCACGTCTTTGCGGAAGATGTTGCTTTCTCTCGGGCCATTTTCACTAACCAAGACTGTGATACACTCCAATCTAACCTATCTAAAATTCAGAATTTTAGTGCAACTTAGATGCTACCGCTCAACTCCAACAAGTTCCCAGTCCTATCGCCCCACAACCGCGGCTGCCCCTCCCTTTGTTTTCTTTGGTTTACAACGACATATTGACTAGCAGTCAGTGGCGGACTGGGTCTAATATTTTGGCCAGTGTTTCTTTCAGAAAATTTTCTTCGGGGGGTTTCATAGACATCCGGGGGTGCCGGTATCCAGTGGTGAGCATAGCACTCCCTGTACGCCTGGCAGTGGCGTCGGAAAAAGGGGAAGCTCCGGGGGGGGGGGGCGGTAGACTTTTTCCGGCTTAACTCAGTTAGATTGGATATTTCATTATTGTAATGTAGGGTGTGAATGTTTAGTTTAAGTTATGACGGTTGTGGGTGTTGAGTCTATTGAGTTTGTTTTTGTTAAGTCTGTTGTGTTTGTGTTTGTTGTTTTGTACGGCCGTTATCTTTTCATCTTCTTATTGACTTTTGAGACGGACCGAGTGCTGAGTGTAATGCAACCTCTCAACGTCCAATGGCCGAGTTTCCACCAATTGTTCACGGTATTCGTCTTAGTATCAATTTGCGATTTATTCCCGCCGGCCGGGAATCGAACCCGGGTCTGCTATATTAATCTTTTGTTTAATTAAATATTAATAAATTATATTAATCTTATAATTAATTAAACATTTATAAATTATATTAATCTTATATTTAATTAATTATTTATAAATTATATTAGTATTATATTTAATTAAACATTTATAAATTATAATTATCTTATACTTAATGAAACATTTGTAAATTATAATAATCTTATATTTAATGTAAAATTTGATCGTGACCAGGAACTGAACTCGGGTCGCATTGCTACCATGTGGATAGTTCACCGCCGAGCCATTGACCTCCGTAAAGAAAATATTAAAGTAAAGGAACCATTATGATACGGCGGGTTTTTTTACTAAACGGATGAATAAAATATCTGTATATATTGTTTATTGTTTTTTAATTTTTGTTAACTTGTTAAAGTTTAAATATTTTACGTGTGAAAATTTAGAGGTCAAATCTTGTTTTAGCGCAGTCAGCAGATAAAATGGTTATAGGGTAGAACCCGTTAGTTTTTTGTAATTTATTTCGTTTTTCAGTCTTTCTTTTTAATCTATTGTGTGTTTAACGTATTAGTTTTCAAGGGTAATAGTTCATTTATGAAGAAAATATCGAGTTGTTTACATAGTCGTCTGGGTTTTTAACTGGGTCGTCATTACTTCGTAATTTATTTTAAACGTTTTCTCGACTGATTGAGATGTTTAATGCAGTTCATCAATTGGGTGTGTTTGTTATATTTATAAAGAGCCGAAACTATTCCGTCTACGGTCATTTATTGATATACAAGCTGTCGTTTAGTCAAGGGGCTTGATGTGCTTTGTGAATGGTAAGTTTTTCGGTTCTTGTTAATTAATTTTTTTTTGTGTGGATATATGGAGATCTACGATTCCTTATGCAGTCATTGATTTCCTGGATGTGCAAGTCATTATATGATATTGGAAATTGGACGGTATTGGTCTTTTCCATGCGGAATGTGTCACAACGTCAACAGGAAATCTACGAGTGTTGAAATAAAATGAGCGTTAAAGATGCGGGAAGTATGTCGTAAGCGAGAAAAATACAAATACCCTCTGTAGATATTTCTTTCATTAAAATTTGCTTCGTATTATATTTAAAGCAACTGTTGGCTCTATCATTGCCACCTCAGCACCTGTATTATGAAAAGGCCCCTGTTATTAGAGATGGCCATGAATCTATCCGAATCTTTGAAAAAAATTACTTTCGAGGAGAGCGTGGAGCCATCTATTAATGGGAACGGAAGCTAAAATTCCAAATAGCGAAACAATAACGTCGTCAAAGAGCCATTATAGAGTATTATATATAGACCACTTTTACTCTACTTAGTGAACTTTAACATATAAAATAAGTTGTAAACAATTACTATAATTGAAGTTTTTGACAAATTTAAAAACGAGCCAATCAACGCGAAGCATACTTTTATGTCCCGCCTTTTCAATCAAAATGTAGCTTCAGCATCTTGTTTTGATTTCGACGCTAGCGACATCTGTTGAAAAAAGAGCTACTTCACCTAGATCCGACACTTGATTTAAATGATAAACTTGTTCTGTATATACCCCTGTAGCAATGAGAGTTCGGCGAAGAGTCGGTTTTTAGTCGCAGAGTCGGCTAAGAGTAACCGACCTTAGGCCGACTTTAAAACGTTCCTACTATTATTATGAGCAAAACGATTTGAGTCGAATTAGAGTCGGTGATTAACACTTTTTTCCGACTACGATAAGGTCGAGTTAGAGTCGGCTAACAGACTTTAATAAAATTTTAAAATACAACAAACTTCAAACAAAAAAACGTTATGAATGAGGTATCCAACTAAATTATGCCACTTTAATAATACTTCTGTAAAAAAACGTATCGCCACTGCTACAGCAGCTGCTGTAACATAAAACTAACGCCAAAATATTTGAAAATAGCGCTATTACTTATTTGAATTCTGCATTGTTTTAATACGTCTAACTCGCTTTTGTAACTACTTAATTTATATTATTCTGAATAAATTAAACTCGGTTGTTTCGTCTCAATTATTTTAATTAAAATTAAAATTTTATACCGTTCGGGATTGAACCGGGATTACGTTTTTAGTAAATAACTCTGAATTGCGGAGATATCTTCATTAAGGGTCATCTCGAGAAATTAATACCACTAGGGACAATTCTTCCGAGGAGAGGTATATTTTGGCTTGCCAATTTGTTTTAACTTAACACTATGACTTTAAAATTCCTGTATTAATATTATAAATATTTTGATATACATTATACATGTTCGTGCCTCGTATACACATTAAATACACGAATTATTTAATAAATGTTATATTTTCTATTTGCAAAAAAATATAAGTCGAAAGATATGCATTGCGTATTTGCGTTTTGTTTACTACTTCATTTGATTTAAACTTTAATGTGATTTTTATCACAATTTTTTTATATAAATAGGACTGCATGGACTAGCAGGTATAATGGTGTTATTTCTTTCTATTTTACGTTGATCGAATGCCGATTTGTTTCTAAAAATCGTTTAACTTAAGCAAAATATCATGGTTTAAATAGGTAGAGATCAGAATTAGAGTTCGTGGCAAAACAGCCAATCGTGGTTTTAGAGTCGGTAACATATCAATTTATAGTCGGTTTGCTTGTAATTGGATCGGCAACTCCGGCTTTTGTTTAAACGACCAAAATCGTTTCCTAGTCGGGTCATCCATCTATTTACAACCGATGTGCTTGTTAATGGGTCAGTAATTCGGGCGTATGTAAAGTCGAGCCAAAGTTGTTTCAGAGTCGGTCATTCATCTATTTGGAGTCGGTTTGCTTGTTAAAGGGTCGGCAATTTGGGCGTATGTAGTATGTTAAGTCGGGCCAACGTGGTTTCAGAGTCGGTCATTCATCTATATAGAGTCGTTTTGCTTGTTAAAGGTCGGCAAGTTGGGCGTATATAAAGTCGGGTCAACGTTGTTTCAGAGTCGGTTACGTATCCTGTTAGTCGGATTGCATTTGTATACTGTAGAACGTTTAGGGTCGGCCAACAGTCAGCCGACTAGTTTACCCCTAGTGCTCGGCATTTTTCGACCGTTATCCGTTAAATTTGCGGATATTTGTAGTTAATCGCCAAATATTTTAGTTTTAACCGTATTTTTATCGTAATGCTAATGGAATGGTTATTTTTTTTTAAATAATTTCATTACAATTTGATTACAAAAGATAATCGTTAAAGATGTTATTCGTTTTTTTTTATCGAAATATTAACCGTTTCGTTTGGAGAATAGATAATTGTTTTAGAAACTAATTTCATTAGAATTTAATTGAAAAAAATAATTGTTAAAGATATTACTCGGTTTTTATCCCAATATTTACCGTTTGTTTAAAGAACAAATGATTGTTTAAAAAAAAATCAATACAATTAATTTTGGAAAAATAATCGTTAAGCATATAATGTGTTTTTTTATCGCAAAAATTTACCACTTCGCTTATCGAACAGATAATTGTTTTTATAAATAATTACTGTTTGATTGAAAAATTAAATTTATAAACAAATATTACGGTATTTTATCTTTAGGTTTATGGATTAGATAATTGGCTTTATAAATAATTTTATTCCTATTTGATTTTGGAAAAAAAAGTAAAATTAGTACTGTCAAAATAGCATTTGTCTCGGACATAATTTGCGATAAGTAACTTTCAGAGGAAGTGTGTAGCCAATTAAGTCCTAATTTTGAGGGGAATGGTTTTCCGCGATAGGATGAGATTATAATGTCTAAAAATGGCCGCTATTTTGTCTGTTTTCGTGTTTCAGCGGTTGGTGATATAATTTTTATGATTAAAATCAGAGTTGTATATCAAGCCATTTCCAATCGAATGGTATAGCGTGTTATAGTGCAACAGCGCCATCTATTGAAAAACATTTTAAAACTACTGCGCAATTAATAAAACCGCCTATTATTCGACTATTGCTCCACAATGGCTCGGTAAAGCTCTTTTTTTAATTGGTTTATGTTATAAACCTTTCAATTTCAAATCGAATGGTATATAGAATGTTATAGCAAAACAGCGCCATCTAGCGGCGAAATTATAATCCAACCAAATTTGAGAGAAAAATTTTCAGAAGCAAATGGCATACACATGTAACAATATTTAATTTGTTCATGAAACATTTTGTATATATAGTTTAATAATATTTGTTACCATGAGTCCCTAAATTTGCGGTTTACCATACAGTTCAACATAAAACATTCACCCTGTATAAAAATTCGCACCAGAAAGTGTAAAAAAATCACAGCGCGACATTAAACATTCATCCTGTATAATAATCGTACCAAAAAGTCTCGAACATAATAAATCATTCACCCTGTACCTAAATTTGCGGTAGGAAGTACTCATTATAGAATACAGTCTGACATTAAACATTCACCCTGTATAAAATATCACATTAGAGAGTCCCCAACAGAGTTATAATCACAAACAAATAAAACATTAACCCTGTGCAAAAAATTATGGTCTTATCGGACCGTTCAATTGCAAGAAAAAATTCATTACAATGCCGTGCTGAATCACCCTGGACATTTGGGTAATGTAACAAAATGTAAGAAACAAGTTCGCCAAGAAGGTGATAATATTATTTCATTTCCCGGCGCTCAATCAAGCATAGATCAGCTTTCTAATATACAAAAGAGAGCGACCGCGCTCGCAAGCCCCAGCCCTACGTACGGCATTGGCGATCTTTAAAGCCCAGAGCCCCCCCCCGACCTATAATATCAAGTTTAACAGTGTTAAATTGGTTTCTTTTAAATTTAATTTCACAACACTCTAATATAGTACCAACGTTTTGTTTTTACTATAGAATGTTTTTAAATTAATGACCGCGACCTTCTGAATGCCAGAAGCCCACGCTGTGTAATCCCCGCGAAGAAAAATTTCGTATGCATGTATATATTTTTTCTATTTAATATATTTTTTGTATTTAATGTAACCTAAGTATATATTTTTCTATTTAACACTATTTAATTTAACCTATTTACGTATTTTTTCTTCATTAAATTAACTTGAGCTTCAATGTTAATGCATTTTATTATTAGAAATTTGGCTTATCATTACCGGCTGGTCAGTGGCCACGGGGGACTTGTAAAGATATACTAATAATATTATATGGTTATTAAATTTTCGCGGTCAGTTTATAATATTATATGGTATTTAAATTTTCGCGGTCATATCAATACCAACAAGTTGGCAAGCCAAAATATACCTCTCCTCGGAAGAATTGTCCCTAGTGGTATTAATTTCTCGAGATAACCCTTAAAGATATATCTCCGCAATTTAGAGTTATTTGTTAAAAATATTAACCCATTTCTATCCCGCCCGGTATAAAATTTTAATTATAATTAAAATAATTGAGACGAAACGACCAATTTTAATTTATTCAGAATATCATAAGTTAAGTAGTTACAACAGTAAGTTGGACGTACTATAACAATGCACAATTGAATTAAACCCTTTTACAGAACAAGTTTATCAGTTAAATATAATACGAAGCAAATTTTAATGAAATATCTACAGAGGCTTTTTGGAATTACTCGCTTACGAAATACTTGCCGCATCTTTAACGCTCATTTTATTTCAACACTCGCCCTTGATGAAGATACCGTAGATATCTGGTAGTGGACGACTCGTTCACTTCCTGTTGACGTTGTGACGCATACCACATGAAAAAGACCAATGCCGTCCAATTTCCAATATCATATAATGACTCGCACACCCAAGAAATCATTGACTGCGTTAGAAATCGTAAATATCCAAATATCCACACCAAATGTATTTACAAGAAGCAAAAACCTTACCATCAACAAAGCACAGAGAGCCACTTGACTAACCGCCAGCTTTTAAAGCAATTAACGTTAAATTATCTCCTTTGAATTAACAGAACTATATATAGGTCGTTAAGAAAGTGGACCACCCACAGGGTCTACCCTTTAACCCTCTAATCTCGGCTGACTGCGCTAAAACAAGATTTAACCTTTAAAAAATACCAGATTAGGCCTTCATAAATTCATTAATAAAAAAAGACTTTATTACCTATTATGCTTACGATGCCTGTCTTAATTTCAGTGAATCTAAGCAGCTATCGGTGGTTCTGTGGTAGAGCGCTCGACTGCCAAGCCGAATGGTCTGGGTTCGAAACCTGGGTGGCGCATTTGTTTTTAATCAATAGAGAAACGCTAAATTAGAATTTCTTCGATGCAATAATTTCAATTTCAATTCTATTTCAATTAAACCAAAATTTCGTACTCTATTAAATACGCTTCCGATAAAGCTGAAGGTCTAATTTTCAATAAGGTGTAACAAGTGTCGGTGGTTCTGTGGTAGAACGTCCGCCTGTCAATCAGGAGGTCTCGGGTTCAAATCCCGCCCGATGCGATCGCAAATTGATACTAAGACGAATACCGTGTACAACTGGTGAAAACCCTGCCATTGGACGTTGAGAGGTAGCATTACACTCAGCACTCGGTCCGTCCCAAAGTCATTAAGAAGAAGTTGGAGAGAAAACGCCCATATAAACACAACAGACTCAACATGCACATCCATCAGAACACAAACACAACAAATTCAACACTCACAACCTACGCATAAACATTACAAAAACGTAATACACCAAACCGTCACGACGGTGAGCGAAAAAACACCATCCAAACCAAACCGCAAATGCATCCGTTAACGCTCACCGTCACACGGTGGTTTTGCCAACCCTTTGAGAAACTGCGTACGCAGTGATTACACTTTGCACCGAAAATGCGAACGCGTTCGCAGTCCTGACAGACAGACACACCCACAGACACACCCACAGACCCACCAACAGACCCACCCACAGACAGACACGGTCGTTGTATAACCCCTCCTAGGGGACTTTGTCCCCTCGGAGAGGTAAAAATATTATATGGTTTTTAAAATTTCGCGATCGCTAAAAATATTATGTTTTTAAATTTTCGCGGTCAAGATAGTATTAGGTCTTCCGAGCTAGACGATGGCGTAGATAGTAAAGGCGAGACTTTTTAAAGCTGTTAAGCGGATGGTCGTGAGTTCGAATCTCGGTGAAGACGGTTTTTTAAAAATGGGCTTTTCTGGTTTAATCAGGTAGGGGATCCTCCCTTGTCGTATCCCCTTTCCCTTCCGGCCCCAAATCGATCCTACTGGGAGCGGCGGTGGCGTGACCCTATGCAATATTTCTTTGCCACATATGTGAGGCAATGAAATAAAATTTTCGTTAGCCTAATGGGAGCGCTTTTACAACCACCGTGTATATCAAAACAAAAATTTAAATACACGTGAGTAAAAGAATTAGCGAAAACATGTTAAAAAATAAGTCAATTATCACCTATTTGAAACCTCTTAAAGCTATCTGGTTTCGCTTCTGGGATGCGGGAAATTTGAATTGCGTCCCATTAAACTGTACAAATGACCAACTTCTTCTTCATCGATTTTAAACTTTTTAACGATAGACGCTAGAGTTTGATATACCCGATAGATTGACGTTTCGTTTGATTTTGTATCGCAAACGACCCGAGAGTAATAAAGCGCAAAGAAATGGAGGGGGGGGGGGGGGTGGGTTCCCACTAAAATTGGTAAATGACCAATTTCTTGGCGCTCGATTTCAAAATAATTAACAATGGCGACGAGGGTTTTCTATACCCAATCGATTGACGTATCGTTTGAATTTGTATCGCAATATCGCAAACGATTCAAGAGCAATCGAACGAACGGCGGCGGCAGCGGCGGCCTACACTGTACGTGAAACTAATACACTACAATCTCTATATACATAGGGATTGTGTGTAAAAACCATGAACCTTGAATAAATTAGGAGGGAGCTCAATTTTGGTAGGGTGGTAATATATGACTAGTTAAGCAAAACCAGAAAAGTTCCCATGATTCCGAACGCCACTTCCCCTTTTACGCCCCCCCCCTCAAGTAAGGAAATCGCTAGAACTGATACTGTTGTATATCTCGGAGTAGCGTTTAGCTCCAACTCAGATCATCTCGTTCGACAATAAGATGAAGTGCGTAAGAAGGCGTTCAAATTGACGGGTGCGATTAAACATCAAGTAGTGCATTCGTACAACCGCTACGAAGTTACCGCACATTAGGGAAAGCGGTAGCTGTCCCGGGTCTTAGATATGCAAATGAAGTACTTTGCTTTTCGGCGGAATTGAATCTTGGACTTGAAGAGTCCCAGTTTTCGTTTTGAAAATTAGCCGTTGGAGGAAACTTTTTGTTGTCGCGTGTGTCCATTAAGGGAGAGCTTGGTTGGTCCTTGTTTGTTGAACGTAAAGCAACCAGTAAACTCCTCTTCCTTGGTCGACTGAACTTCATGTCGGGTGATCGTGTCTGTTAAAAGGTGTACGAATACCGACGAATCATGGGCTTCAGACTAACTTTCTTCTCTCTAATGGGTAGTAGTAAAGTAGGAAACGTGAAGATTAATTTGTAAATTGATAAAAGGTACTAAAAATTAATATGGTTAATAAATGAACTAGTACGAAATTGAAGAAAGAACGCCCTGGAGATTTGTAAAAAAGAGGTAGAGTGCACCCTGTCTAAACGGAAAAACCTTTTAAAAAAGCACCGGGGCGGCGCCTTGGACCGCCCTGGCCCGACTACAACAATAAGAAAACATTTTCTATGATACCTTGTTGCACGAAAGTGACGTAAATGACGTCACTTTTTCCAGTGACGAAATTTACGTAATGTGTTCGCGAAGCGGGGTGGCGCAGCGTCTGCGGCGGAAGCATTACACAGGCTAAAAAGGGTAGTAGAACAGAATTCGCGAGTCCTACGTTTCTGTGATCTGTTTAGAACAAGCTCTTATCGATGATTTTCTATGGAAAAGGCTCCTATTGGCAAACTTAGGGTAATTATGCCACTTATGGTCGAACTAAAATGAAATGATCTTAGAAATCGCGGTTCTAAAACGTAACTTTCTCAATCGATTTCTTGTTCTAAGTAAATAGTGTTGTCAGAGTCAGTGGCCCCGAAACGAATGGTTGTATGTCCATTTTTTTCCATTGTGTGCCTACGCTACTGGTTAGAGTTCTACTTTATAAATCTAGCGACTCATTGTGAACGTTTACCCTAATTTTAAATTATAACAATAACGGTTTTGAGTTCCATATATAATTTTTATTTCATTCTAGATTATCTTCACAGTGTTATTTTTTCCAAATACCCTTTTTAAATGAAATTTCATACACAGGTGTTTAATTTTTACCGTCATCTTTCCACCAAAGTTTCAAACACATCATTGCAGGCTTGCCCTTTTTGATGTTACGAGATCCGATCCAGCAGAAAATATTCTTTCTGCAGGAACCGACGTCGCTGGTATAGCGAGGTAATCCCTCGCCATTTTGGCAACGGATGGATAATTTACTTCATTTATAAATTTAAATCCGAGTCTAAGACGATTGCCATTTCGGGTGAAAACTTTTTCCATTTATCTAAAGGCATAACCATCGGTGACTCGCGCTGACCTCACAGTAAATTGGAGCGAATCATAGAAGTTGAAATAAAGTTAATTGTATTTATAATTGGATACAGTTTGGTCGTGGGCAAGTAGAGTAAATAAGATTCGGAAATATTCATTTCATAATTGTGAATCGACCACATTGGCACAGTAACGTTTAATGAAAAAGGTGTAAAAATTCCTTCTACCGTTTCTTCTGGAGCAAAATCTATTGTATAATGCAATTTTTCTTAAAATAACAATCATTCTACCCCTTTTTGTTCCCAAGTACAAAATGATGTGAATTTAGTGAAATGACTTTTCGAACCGAGTTATGAACTACGCGGAAGATAAAGGTCAATTAATCGAGCACAGGTGCCAATAAAATCATCGCGAAATACCTATGCTACGCAATTGACTGCATTGACTTAATTCCCCTTTGAAATTACGGTTTAGTTGTATACTGACTTTCCACCATTCTAATACATTAGTTTTCGGTGGCTGTAGATCATCTTTGAAATATTTCAGGAGCTCGGAACCTCGGGCCAACTTAGTCGGTCGTTCAGGATAGAAAGCGAATATTCCCTCAAGGTCTTCGACAGTAGAATTTTGAGTCGCAGAGGACGAATTACTTTCATACAATGTGTTGAACACGTTAAAAATTATCGACTTAATAGATTTAACCATAGGTTTCCCATAGTGTTTTTGAACGAAGTCCATCTTCAGAGTTGGGTCCAGAGCTATATAAATAATATTTTAGAGACTTTATTTTATTTAGACTTTACGCTTAGGGAATATTTTAACTATAGTCCGTGAGCCAGGTGAAACCTCGATCACCCAACTTCGGACGAAACAAAATTTTTTTTTGTACATAGTGAATCAGGAACCAGGAACCGTTTTCTGGCGCCCTCTAACGCCCAGCTATTAAAAATGGTGCCTCATTAAAGCAAATCTTGAAACTGTCGTTTCTCGGCCGCCTGTTATCGCAGAGCAGCCCACCGTGCCTTAAATAATACATTTGCGGGTAAGAGAAACCGAAGATATCGTGAAAAACTTTTAAAATCCCTATTGAAAGATAGTAAGCAACTTATCATAAATGTTATTTGAAATTTAGTATAAGAACCATATAGCTAATGTAAAATATGGATAAATATAGGTAGAGAAAAAAACGATTTGACATATATGATGATTTAGGTTGATGAAAATACACTAAAATAAACGTACCAAAAAGCTTCAATATTTGAAGTTTCTTGATAGTTCTTCAACTTTTCACTCGCACTAGTGCAGGCATCGTCGAAAACAGTGTCATGAGGACCTTTACTCAACTTATCGATAAGCCAGTAATAAGCCGGCATTACCATGGAAATGGTAGGATATTTTGCAGAGGATATTAAATTTGTTGCAAGATGAAACTCCTATAAAAAGGTAATGTACGTTAAAGAAATATTATAGACTTTTGGTAGATAGCATGCTAAATACCTTCAAAACAGACGTTAGTCCGTTCAATGTTTGCCATTCAGCTTCTATCAACACAAACTTTTTTAATTCCTTGTCAGTTTGCGTGATTGAGTCTAAAGACTAAACACTTAAGCTATTAGTTAATCTCAACAGTGGTATAGTGGGCTAATAGACTAATTTGGTGGCCACAAATCTACATCCTATCTACCTATTACATAAGCATTTAGCTTTATTTTGGTAAGAGGTTTTCAAAAATATACATTTGGAGCCGATAGTGCCACCTGATGGCCACTTCATCTATAAGTCTGTTACTTGATATATCATTAACCTACTATAATTCTATTTTAAAACGGTAGGTTGGAAACATAAAATATTCGGTTATTCAACCAGCTTTAACCCTTAAAGGGAACGGTCAAGCTTTAGCCAGTTAGATAACCCTATATCCCATTAAAAACTAAAATTTATGGCGATAACCGCATCAAAACATATTAAGTTGTTAATTTTTAATAAAATAAAGAAATTTCGGGAAATCGAAAATCACTGCGACACCTGGTGAGAAACCGGTGAGACACTCTGCTTTATTAAAATTGAATAAAAAACGCGCACTGCTATAGATGCAAAGTTTAATTTTTATTTTTTTTCTTTACTTTGCACGAGCGTCACTTCCCAGTTATAAGAGACCTAAGCCTAAATTGAAGAAATTTGAAAAGTTCGGCTAGGTCGCAAATCGATCACTGTTATCGTACGGTGGGGGCGTATTGGCGCTGGCGACAGACCCTAAGATGGCGGCGAAAATTCAAACCAAAATACTAGGCTTTATTTTGCGTTTCAACTTTCAAAACTATTTTTTCAAGACAAAATATTAGTATATTGAACGTCTTGTTGATCTTTCTTTAAAAGCTTAGCTGTCCCCCTTTAATATTCAAAATAGCAGGCTAAAGCGCAGTTAAACTCAAACAATTCTCAGCACAGTCATTTCGACAAGTTTTATATCCGTAGCTAGTGGAGATTTTAAAAAATAAGTAATTTACTGACGTATAACGTACGTAAAAAGCATCGGGATCACTTATAACGTTAAGTTACACATTTATAAATGAACAAGATGGCACAGCCACAATAGTAGCCTCTTAATTTTACCACAAGCGTAAGGGGCCGTTCATAAATTACGTCACGCATGAGGGGTATTCGCCAAATTGTGATGTTTGGTGATAGTAGGGGTGTACAACGATGATTATTAAACTAACAGATGTTTTTGCTAGATCCGTCAATGCGTTCGAACATAAGTTTATAATATTTTACATAAGTATTAAGTATGTCTCTTTGGGAAATATTTTATTTTTATTTTTGGAGCCTCTGCTAGACTGAGTAGACGATCTTAGCAGACGAAAATCCAGTAGTTCGGTGAGCTTCTCGAGTTGGCCTTTAGAGTGCTCTATGGTAACCTAAATGGTCAATTAACTTTTCTGAAATAATCTCACCACAACAAAATCAAATGCGTTATAGGTTGATATGCTGTAAATATTTGTCACAAATTTAATCTCCAAGCACACTGCGAGTGGGCTTGAATATAACCTGCTTTAAATAAATAGCTCTCTCAAGCATCGCGTATGTAGAGTTTCACCTTGTTTTTACATCGAGTATCACTTTCAGATCTTTCAGATTGAATGCAACGTTTAGTTCTGATAATTTATTTTCCCGCTGAGTTGAAAGTCGAATTTTAGTTACGATAGTCCTGATCTGAAATAACCAAGCAATTTTAACTTCTAAAAAGTAATGTTTATTCTAATTTGATAGGGTGCACTAAGCTTACTCAAAAATCCACACGCTACAGTCAAACATTAGTGTCACCCGAATACTTAATACTTATGATTATATTGTAAATCCTTTTTTTAAATGGCGTACCTTTGCAACTGCATTACCGACGTTGCTATCAGTACAAGTATCTTCGTCAGTTTGTAGGTACTCATCTTAATTATGATCAGCTAGGCTAATACCCAAGGCACCACCTTAGGCCTAAGTCATCATGCGACTTTGGAAGCCCTTAATTCAGGTGGCCGGGTTACAATGCGTAGGAGTAGAAGGAAAGTGAGGGTGTGGCATCGATCCCGGGTTCGGGTTTGGGTTCGGGATCGAAATCCGGGATTTAAGGGGTGAAATGAGGGTAAAATCGTCGAAAAGTCAATGTATTTCTGATATTTCTCGCGACGATTTGTTTTCTCATATATCAACATATTCTGTCCAGGCCAACTTGTTCATTTATCTACGCTTATCTCGAAAGACACTTGAACGTATATCTTATCAAGTTTTATCGTACGTAATAAGTTGAAATGATGTAAAAATTGATAACCTAGGCGGCGCGTGCGCAGATTCCCCGGGAGGCGCGGTTAATTTGAATTGAAGTGTTTTGACGTCATGGAATATTCGTGGTTAAAGTAGAATGGAAATATTTTTAAACTTCATTTTAATATCATTGTAGTACGCTTGACACTTGAACCAATCTCACGAGTATTTCTTAAAACGAATATCTCGATCGCGTTTTATCGTACGAAATAAGTGGAAATTATGTAAGTTGTATGATTAATAACCTAGGCAGGAAGATAGCGCGCGCGTGCGCGGATAACCTGGGAGGCGCGGATTGCCCGGGCGCGCGGTTAATTTGAATTTAAAACATGGATTCCCTCTCCGAAATAATTCATGTACCCAAAATTGGACCGCAAGTTTTTTTCTTTTAGGGGAATCTCTATGGGAGTTTAACATTACAATAAAGCTAATAGGTCCAGTTTGGGGTACTTTTGGTCCGAAATGGGGTACATAGGGCCGAAAATGGTGACTTTGGTCATTTTAAGGGTACTTTTGGTCTATTTTGGTCCATTTTTGGGTACATTAGAAAAGCAGTTGGAAAAACGAAGAGCCTTATTTTTTTTTCCACCCATCTCCAAACTCCAAAAATTTATTGCTATAATTTATTTATCCCTTCCGTAGGTATAAAATAAGATAAAAACCACTTACCTATATTTTAATTACGGTAAATTAAAAATACTTAATTAGTGTACTAAGTTACGTTTAAAAGAACCTTTTGTAACAATTCCAATATGTAAATATAGGTATAAGGATTGAAAAAATACTTAAAGTGGTTTTACTGATAAACTCTAAAGGAATTTAACTTTAAAGGTATCTTAGATTATTGTTTTTAATTTTATTCAAGTTGAAAACGTATTAAGAGTCCTTCAAAGTACTACAAAAGGATTTTATTTACGAACTTAATTCATATTTTCTTCAAATTTTCAATTCACTTTTATTACTATTTAAATACGGTAAAATATAATTCTTATACACAAATATAGTCAGAAAGATACTATAAAACACTAAAATTAAAATTAAATTAAATTTGTGTGGATAAGATTTGTAAATATCATTTTGAAACTAATAACTTTCACGCTTTATTTAAGTCAAGCCAATAAAAACAATTACCTATATTTTAAATACGGTAAAATATAAATACATTTCCGATATGTAAATAGGTAGAATAACACTATGAAAAGTTCCTTTTTCTTCTTTTAATACGACAACACACAACTCTGATACGCAAATATATAAAGAAAATATAAAAAAAATTTACTCTACGTTCGATACGTTAAAATACATTTCCGATACACAAATATAGATAAAGAAATACTATAAAATGTAAAAAGGTAGAAAAATACTGCACATTAACCATTATGAATTTAAGCTTACAACATCCTTCACGTATAGAGCATAACATATATGTTCAGAGTTAACTTGTTTCCTCGTTATCTTTATCGCATGTGTTTTAAATAGCGTATGGAATAAGTTAAGAATGTACTGAAATGGTGTATGTTTAAACCTCGTAGAATAAAGAGTAAAACATATGTTCAGAGTCGGCTTGATTACTAAAGCGAATAACACAGAGACGTTTCCGGTGTAGTCACGTAGGAAGAAAAATACTACAACACTCTCTATACTCTACATTCAACACGTTAAAATATACTTCCGAAATGCCAATATAGGTAGTAAAATACTACAAAATCTCTATACTTTACCTTCAATACGTTAAATTACATTCCAATATGTAAATATAGGAGGAAAAATACTACAAAAGCCTCTTTTCTTGGCGTTCAATATGTTAAAAAAGATTTCTGAAATGCAAATGTAGGTAGTAAATACTACAAAATCTCTATACTCTACCTTCAATACGTTAAATTACATTCCAATATGTAAATATAGGTAGTAAATACTACAAAAGCCTCTTTTCTTGGCGTTCAATATGTTAAAATAGATTTCTGAAATGCAAATATAGGTAGTAAATACTACAAATGCCTCTTTTCTTGGCGTTCAATATGTTAAAATAGATTTCTGAAATGCAAATATAGGTAGTAATTACTACAAAAGCCTCTTACTCTATGTTCAATACGTTAAATTAATGATATGCCTCCGATCGAATCGTTCATTTTTTCCTATTTAAATATACGCATTTAAATTAGAATTGCTTCTAGTGTTCGGCAGTCGATTAATTTTTATCCACAAATTTTCCGATTTATTTAAAAAACGTTGGTAAAAAGAATATCATTTTAACTTATTTAATTGTGTTTTTTACCCAACCAAGCATTTATTTGAATAAAAGTGGTATTTATTTAAATAACCAATAGTTAAATAAAAATTGTTAAATGTTTAAATAATCGAAAGTGAACAAGCCTATTTTTTAAATAAAACAAACAGACTTTAGAGTTGATAAGATTTGTAAATATCATTTGAAACTAATAATTTTCACGCTTTATTTAAGTCAATCAATTACATTTTTTTAAATGAAAGAAGTTAAACAATATAAAAGTTTGTAAATATTGTAAATATTTTTAGGTAATAAAGAAATTAAGAAATGTTTTAATTAAAATATCTTTCATTTTCTACTAAATTTTTAAAAATGAAAGAAGTTTAACAATATAATTATTCTAATATAATTTCAAAATCAGGTATTTTATAAAGTACAAATGCATAATTTAGTGAAGCAATTCTTATTTAAATACTTTTATTTAATTAATTTGTGTATCTGAAATGTATTTATTGAAAAATAAGTGGGTTTTACTATTTATCACGGTTTTTTAGATATATATATATATATATTGGAATTGTTACAAAAGGTTCTTTTAAACGTAACTTAGTACATTAATTTATTTTGGAAGTTCAAAACGTATTAAGATCCCTTCAGAGTACTATAAAAGGATTTCATTTACAAACTAAATTAATATTTTCTTCAAACTTTCAATTCGTTATAATTTGAATTTAAATGAAAACATCATGGATTATAGGTGCGTAATCTACTATTAGACCGAACGGATTAAAAAAAATACTTAAAGTAAGTGGTTTTACTGATAAACTCTAAAGGAATTTTGGAATTTTCTAGAATAGCAAAGTAAAACTAAAACGTAAACCAAGTTTAAAACGAAACTAATAACTGGGAGAAAGGTTGTAGTAAGTAATTGTTTTTTGATTTTTCGTTTTTTAATTTTTGAGTTCCCTATATTATTATAAACTAAATTAAATATAATTTTTGAAAATTTGTGATAAAAGATCTGCTCCTTCGTGTTTTACATATATTTAAAAACTCGAGATTTTAATGAATTGTTTTCAAAGCATGAAAAATATAGCAGATCCTTTGATTTTAATTGCAGTTAGTAGTTACTTAAAAAAACGTCGCTAGCTGACTTGGAGCTGGTGTAGTTAAATTTTAAAAATGTGTATTTTAAATTTTGTTTGTAAAAAATTTTTTTGAAAAAGTTTAGTATTATAGTTTAAATTTATTAAATAAAATAAAATATAAATTATACATTTAGTTTAGTATTTTACTATTGCAAGTAAAATTAATAGTAATTTCAATTACTTTTTTAGTTTTTTTTGACAAATATACAAACTATTTAGTTATTTCAAAAACAAATACGTCGAATTATTTGGTATTCGAAATACTATTGGTTAGTTTTTATATCTTTAATTTTATTTTTCAGAACAATTTCTCTTTGTCTAGCTTCTTCTAACTTTAATTTAGATGGCCTTAAAGCCAAGTATTTAACAAATTTTGTAACCAAGTAGATGGAGCTTTAAACAATTTTTCATTCATGTAGTCAAGGAAATGTTCAAATATACGTGTATTTGGTCATTTTGATGGTCAAATAGCCCAGTATGGAACTGCGAGATGATAGTCAGAGATTGAGACGCGGGTGGCGCCCGTGCCCCAGCGTCCGCGCCCTCGCCCTGATGGTGCCCCGAGCCTCCGTCGACGTCTGAAATGTGAACTTCCAATATAAATTAATGTACTAAGTTACGTTTAAAAGAACCTTTTGTAACAATTCCAATATATATATATATATAAAACCGTGATAAATAGTAAAACCCACTTATTTTTCAATTAATAAATTTCAGATACACAAATTAATTAAATAAAAGTATTTAAATAAGAATTGCTTCACTAAATTATGCATTTGTACTTTAAATAATACCTGATTTTGAAATTATATTAGAATAATTATATTGTTAAACTTCTTTCATTTTTAAAAATGTAGTAAAAAATGAAAGATATTGTAATTAAAACATTTCTTAATTTCTTTATTACCTAAAAATATTTACAATATTTACAAATTTTTATATTGTTTAACTTCTTTCATTTTTAAAAATGTAATTGCTTGACTTAAATAAAGCGTGAAAATATACGTGTATTTGGTCATTTTGATGGTCAAATAGCCCAGTATGGAACTGCGAGATGATAGTCAGAGATTGAGACGCGGGTGGCGCCCGTGCCCCAGCGTCCGCGCCAGCCCCGTCGGTGCCCCATTTCACATTTCAGACGACGACGGAGGCTCGGGGCACCATCAGGGCGAGGGCGCGGACGCTGGGGCACGGGCGCCACCCGCGTCTCAATCTCTGACTATCATCTCGCAGTTCCATACTGGGCTATTTGACCATCAAAATGACCAAATACACGTATATTTGAACATTTCCTTGACTACATGAATGAAAAATTGTTTAAAGCTCCATCTACTTGGTTACAAAATTTGTTAAATACTTGGCTTTAAGGCCATCTAAATTAAAGTTAGAAGAAGCTAGACAAAGAGAAATTGTTCTGAAAAATAAAATTAAAGATATAAAAACTAACCAATAGTATTTCGAATACCAAATAATTCGACGTATTTGTTTTTGAAATAACTAAATAGTTTGTATATTTGTCAAAAAAAACTAAAAAAGTAATTGAAATTACTATTAATTTTACTTGCAATAGTAAAATACTAAACTAAATGTATAATTTATATTTTATTTTATTTAATAAATTTAAACTATAATACTAAACTTTTTCAAAAAATTTTTTACAAACAAAATTTAAAATACACATTTTTAAAATTTAACTACACCAGCTCCAAGTCAGCTAGCGACTTTTTTTTAAGTAACTACTAACTGCAATTAAAATCAAAGGATCTGCTATATTTTTCATGCTTTGAAAACAATTCATTAAAATCTCGAGTTTTTAAATATATGTAAAACACGAAGGAGCAGATCTTTTATCACAAATTTTCAAAAATTATATTTAATTTAGTTTATAATAATATAGGGAACTCAAAAATTAAAAAACGAAAAATCAAAAAACAATTACTTACTACAACCTTTCTCCCAGTTATTAGTTTCGTTTTAAACTTGGTTTACGTTTTAGTTTTACTTTGCTATTCTAGAAAATTCCAAAATTCCTTTAGAGTTTATCAGTAAAACCACTTACTTTAAGTATTTTTTTTAATTAGTTCGGTCTAATAGTAGATTACGCACCTATAATCCATGATGTTTTCATTTAAATTCAAATTATAACGAATTGAAAGTTTGAAGAAAATATTAATTTAGTTTGTAAATGAAATCCTTTTATAGTACTCTGAAGGGCTCTTAATACGTTTTGAACTTCCAATATAAATTAATGTACTAAGTTACGTTTAAAAGAACCTTTTGTAACAATTCCAATATATATATATATATAAAACCGTGATAAATAGTAAAACCCACTTATTTTTCAATTAATAAATTTCAGATACACAAATTAATTAAATAAAAGTATTTAAATAAGAATTGCTTCACTAAATTATGCATTTGTACTTTAAATAATACCTGATTTTGAAATTATATTAGAATAATTATATTGTTAAACTTCTTTCATTTTTAAAAATGTAGTAAAAAATGAAAGATATTGTAATTAAAACATTTCTTAATTTCTTTATTACCTAAAAATATTTACAATATTTACAAATTTTTATATTGTTTAACTTCTTTCATTTTTAAAAATGTAATTGCTTGACTTAAATAAAGCGTGAAAATTATTAGTTTCAAATGATATTTACAAATCTTATCAACTCTAAAGTCCATTTTTCAGGTATTAGTAAGTATTTCATACAAACTAACTTCTAAAATATGGATTTAGTTCGTAAATAAAATTCTTTTAAATTACTTTGAAGGACTCTTTATACGTTTTGAACTTGAATAATATTAAAAACAATAATCTAAGATACCCTTTAAAGTTAAATTCCTTTAGTTTATCAGTAAAACCACATACTTTAAGTATTTTTTAATCCGTTCGGTCTAATAGTAGATTACGCACCTATAATCCATGATGTTTTCATTTAAATTCAAATTATAACGAATTGAAAGTTTGAAGAAAATATTAATTTAGTTTGTAAATGAAATCCTTTTATAGTACTCTGAAGGGATCTTAATACGTTTTGAACTTCCAAAATAAATTAATGTACTAAGTTACGTTTAAAAGAACCTTTTGTAACAATTCCAATATATATATATATATATCTAAAAAACCGTGATAAATAGTAAAACCCACTTATTTTTCAATAAATACATTTCAGATACACAAATTAATTAAATAAAAGTATTTAAATAAGAATTGCTTCACTAAATTATGCATTTGTACTTTATAAAATACCTGATTTTGAAATTATATTAGAATAATTATATTGTTAAACTTCTTTCATTTTTAAAAATTTAGTAGAAAATGAAAGATATTTTAATTAAAACATTTCTTAATTTCTTTATTACCTAAAAATATTTACAATATTTACAAACTTTTATATTGTTTAACTTCTTTCATTTAAAAAAATGTAATTGATTGACTTAAATAAAGCGTGAAAATTATTAGTTTCAAATGATATTTACAAATCTTATCAACTCTAAAGTCTGTTTGTTTTATTTAAAAAATAGGCTTGTTCACTTTCGATTATTTAAACATTTAACAATTTTTATTTAACTATTGGTTATTTAAATAAATACCACTTTTATTCAAATAAATGCTTGGTTGGGTAAAAAACACAATTAAATAAGTTAAAATGATATTCTTTTTACCAACGTTTTTTAAATAAATCGGAAAATTTGTGGATAAAAATTAATCGACTGCCGAACACTAGAAGCAATTCTAATTTAAATGCGTATATTTAAATAGGAAAAAATGAACGATTCGATCGGAGGCATATCATTAATTTAACGTATTGAACATAGAGTAAGAGGCTTTTGTAGTAATTACTACCTATATTTGCATTTCAGAAATCTATTTTAACATATTGAACGCCAAGAAAAGAGGCATTTGTAGTATTTACTACCTATATTTGCATTTCAGAAATCTATTTTAACATATTGAACGCCAAGAAAAGAGGCTTTTGTAGTATTTACTACCTATATTTACATATTGGAATGTAATTTAACGTATTGAAGGTAGAGTATAGAGATTTTGTAGTATTTACTACCTACATTTGCATTTCAGAAATCTTTTTTAACATATTGAACGCCAAGAAAAGAGGCTTTTGTAGTATTTTTCCTCCTATATTTACATATTGGAATGTAATTTAACGTATTGAAGGTAAAGTATAGAGATTTTGTAGTATTTTACTACCTATATTGGCATTTCGGAAGTATATTTTAACGTGTTGAATGTAGAGTATAGAGAGTGTTGTAGTATTTTTCTTCCTACGTGACTACACCGGAAACGTCTCTGTGTTATTCGCTTTAGTAATCAAGCCGACTCTGAACATATGTTTTACTCTTTATTCTACGAGGTTTAAACATACACCATTTCAGTACATTCTTAACTTATTCCATACGCTATTTAAAACACATGCGATAAAGATAACGAGGAAACAAGTTAACTCTGAACATATATGTTATGCTCTATACGTGAAGGATGTTGTAAGCTTAAATTCATAATGGTTAATGTGCAGTATTTTTCTACCTTTTTACATTTTATAGTATTTCTTTATCTATATTTGTGTATCGGAAATGTATTTTAACGTATCGAACGTAGAGTAAATTTTTTTTATATTTTCTTTATATATTTGCGTATCAGAGTTGTGTGTTGTCGTATTAAAAGAAGAAAAAGGAACTTTTCATAGTGTTATTCTACCTATTTACATATCGGAAATGTATTTATATTTTACCGTATTTAAAATATAGGTAATTGTTTTTATTGGCTTGACTTAAATAAAGCGTGAAAGTTATTAGTTTCAAAATGATATTTACAAATCTTATCCACACAAATTTAATTTAATTTTAATTTTAGTGTTTTATAGTATCTTTCTGACTATATTTGTGTATAAGAATTATATTTTACCGTATTTAAATAGTAATAAAAGTGAATTGAAAATTTGAAGAAAATATGAATTAAGTTCGTAAATAAAATCCTTTTATAGTACTTTGAAGGACTCTTAATACGTTTTCAACTTGAATAAAATTAAAAACAATAATCTAAGATACCTTTAAAGTTAAATTCCTTTAGAGTTTATCAGTAAAACCACTTTAAGTATTTTTTCAATCCTTATACCTATATTTACATATTGGAATTGTTACAAAAGGTTCTTTTAAACGTAACTTAGTACACTAATTAAGTATTTTTAATTTACCGTAATTAAAATATAGGTAAGTGGTTTTTATCTTATTTTATACCTACGGAAGGGATAAATAAATTATAGCAATAAATTTTTGGAGTTTGGAGATGGGTGGAAAAAAAAATAAGGCTCTTCGTTTTTCCAACTGCTTTTCTAATGTACCCAAAAATGGACCAAAATAGACCAAAAGTACCCTTAAAATGACCAAAGTCACCATTTTCGGCCCTATGTACCCCATTTCGGACCAAAAGTACCCCAAACTGGACCTATTAGCTTTATTGTAATGTTAAACTCCCATAGAGATTCCCCTAAAAGAAAAAAACTTGCGGTCCAATTTTGGGTACATGAATTATTTCGGAGAGGGAATCCATGTTTTAAATTCAAATTAACCGCGCGCCCGGGCAATCCGCGCCTCCCAGGTTATCCGCGCACGCGCGCGCTATCTTCCTGCCTAGGTTATTAATCATACAACTTACATAATTTCCACTTATTTCGTACGATAAAACGCGATCGAGATATTCGTTTTAAGAAATACTCGTGAGATTGGTTCAAGTGTCAAGCGTACTACAATGATATTAAAATGAAGTTTAAAAAGAACTTGCAAACTCAACGCAGAAGGAGTTGTTCCGAGTTTTCACCCAGTGCCACAATCTGGGATCGAACCCGGCTCCTCTTGCTGCCAACATTTAAAAAAATTATAAGATTTCGATTACATAGGTTATCAGCCACAGCCAGGAAAATAAAGGACCTTAAAGTTAATTAGAACGATAATTACCAACTTCAAAATCTACAAAAATATAACCAAATCTCAAAATTAACCTAGTGTTGGGTATTTCACTTCGCCATGGGACAGCCGACCTTTGTTACTTATTCACTTAACGTTACCTTAGCATTATTTATCACCTCTGGGTGTTTAGTTTCAAGGTGATACCTTAAATTGCTGGTTCCCGGATGTTTTGGGTGACCTTGAATTTTGTATCTTCCCCTAATTACAATACAGTATGATTTATGGACTATCATAAGACTATCATAAAGGTATCTATCGATATCTTATTTCTTGTTTAGTACTCAGCTCGATTACTTAGGATTAAAATTCAACATTAAATTAAAATAAAATCGGACCTTCGCATCGAAGCAACTTATTATCAGTAATAGATTTGATATGTAAAATCAGCTAGGCTAATACCCACGTCCCCACTACAAACCTAAGTCAACTTTGGACATTTTAATGTCGGTTACAGTGAACGCAAGGATGCGAGCACTTATTTGTGGGTTTTTAATTTGGCTGATTTCAAAAGCGAAACTTGTATGGCCTATTCAATGGGTCTCAACGAGTTAATATGGTCTAAAGAATCAATTCGAACCCTTTCGGTACGGCCCTGTTAAGGGTAGGCGAGACAGGCTAAATGATTTGTTTGTTTTCAATTCAAGGGGCCCCAAGAGGATCTTTTGGTATAAATTGAGGGACATTACTAAATAGTCTACACCTAAAACTCTCCCGGCGCCGACCCGGGTCACCACAACAGGCCTAAGGAATATTGCAACTTCTTAGGTCTTAACCATTGACCGGATTATTATACGTAGTAAGATGGTAATACGGAAAAAACCCTACAAAAGGCATAATGCTCGTTAAATAAATAACCTTATAGTACGGGTAAACGAGACCCAAAAATTGCTCTCCAGAGTCTCCACTCTCCAGCGGCAAAATTCGTCCCAACTTGCAATTTGAACTAAAAATTTCATTTTGGTGTCTACTTACAGGATCCGATGAGTCCTTAGGGGCAAGAGGGGGGGGGGGCGGGGGAATGAGACCAACCGCGAGTCTGTACGATGAATCGTTTCCTAGTTATAACAAACCACGTTTGTGAGTCAGCACCGTACCTTGGGTAGGGCGAGCGGTGCAGCGGCCCAGGGTACCAAAGGTTTAGGGGAGCACAATCTAAGATTTTCACTTTAAATTAATATTGAAAAAGTTTACTTAAAATTAAATATTTCTCTAAAACTCGAAAACAGTAAAACCAATATAAATACATCTGTATTGGTATTATCCGAGGGGCTAACCACTCTTAGAAAGTCTTACACCGGATTACGCTTAGATTAGCACTGCCAAAGGCAGGGACTTCAAAGATTACGCGTAATCCCATTAGTACAGTCAAAGGTACGGCTCTTTACACCGATTACCCGGAGTGTTCAGCCCCTCGGTATTATCCAAAATGAAACAATCTAAAATTTTACGTAAAAGATCTGGGGGTGCCTTTTTGGTTTTTTGCCCAGGGCGCCATTTCTGCTAGGTACGGCTCTCTTGCGAGTGTACGTTTGGTACTAGATCCAAACTTTTTATCCCTAGCGCCCCGGGGTGGCTTACATTTGACTGGGCGGTAGAATATACTACAGAAACGATGCCCAAATCGACCCGATTGCTAAATTTACCATTGTGGGATTTTTTCATTTTAGAAAATAAACACGTAATTCTGTACCAAATCATTCATAACTCGGAAACGGTTTGTCCGTTGGACCTGTCGATGATCTTACTCGACTCAACGTGCGCATTAACATCGGAAACAACACGGTCCGATTCTTTGAACGAAAATTCCGTGGGCAACTGCCCCTTCTAAAACTATGTAGTCCACCCAGCATTGCTCATCGGATCCTCAAAGAAGACACGAAAATAGATTTTTGAGGCCACATTGCAAGTTGGGATGACTTTTGCGCTGAGCCACCCCATTTTAAAACCCGTAATATAAATAAAATAAGGATTACATACGTTTCGCAATATTTGCAAATAGCCATGTTTTCGTTAACTTGAAAATGTTGCCACACAACGCTTCGGTAAATTCTTCTCTTATTGACGGTTTCCGATTCCGGTAAGTCACTTGCACCTTCCGCCATTATATTTATACGAGGAAAATACCGCTATCTTTATACAACGTAACGCATCGTCCGAAAGAATAGTTTTCCCCGTGATTACTTAAGTGCAAAAGTGTTTAATTACCCGCTTTACACCTCTGAAACCGATTATGTCTAAAACGAATTGTATTATCTCAGAAATTATTATTTTACAAAACCATCGAATTATTTGAGTAACATAAAAAACTCTATTGATAATATTTGTTAGGGAGTAAAGTTCGTTTGTTATCCGATAATTAAACAGAAATAATTTTTATTAAATAACCCCTATAATGGTTAAAGTTGGATAGAAAGGAGGTTCGTTTTTCTTGATAATTAAACAGTAATAATTCCCAATTTTGTTTTGTTCAAACACCACAATAGTAGCAAATAAAAAAGTACAATTTCTTTAACAAAAAACTTTAATGGATAAAATTGGTAAATTTATCGGCTATTCTTTAATATCTGGGACAACAATAGTAGAACTGATGAAGACGAGGTTTTATTGTTTAATCTATACTAAGTAAAAAAGAATATTGATACATTTTGATATTCCGTAGGGTATACGAAGATATAATTATTATTTGTAGAAGAAAGTAATGAGTTTTGTCAATATTCATATTATTACTACCTCAATATTATTGGTTTTTGGCGTTTTGAGCACGTAGAGCACGTGATGCACGGGCAATATTTTGACCATTTTTTAGATTGTAGGCCAAAGTAGACGAATATTGGGAGATACCGTAGGCCTCGTAGGGTTTTGGCCTAAAAAATTGAATTCGACTACGGTGCTTTATCAATCTGTGGCTGGTTGTGTATTATATATAAAAAAACTCGTAGCTTCTCTCGGTTTTATTGCTAAGAGTATTGTGGTTTTTGTTACGCTCTCGACCACCTTGTGGGGTGTTCGGCTAAGCGAAAAGTATTGTATCTGCTAAGTATCTACGGCATCTCCCAATATTCGTCTACTTTGGCCTACAATCTAAAAAATGGTCAAAAAATTGCACGTGCATCACGTGCTATACGTGCTCAAAACGCCAAAAACCAATAATATTGAGGTAGTAATAGTATGAATATTGACAAAACTCATTAGTTTCTTCTACAAATAATAATTGTATCTTCGTATACCCTACGGAATATCAAAATGTATCAATATTCTTTTTTACTTAGTATAGATTAAACAATGAAACCTCGTCTTCATCAGTTCTACTATTGTTGTCCCAGATATTAAAGAATCCCCAATTTATCCATACTGAAGTGTGCTATTAAATAATAAATCAATCCGCAATGGAGTGTATTTGCTAGTGGATAACCATTACCCGATCGCCGAGCCCTATTTACCCCTAGGACATTTGGACCTCAAAAAGCTTATCTGGCCGACGGTCGGCCGACTTCGTTATTTACGTAAAAAATCCGACGTCGGCCCGACTCTGATTTGCTACAGGGGTACCCTCGGATGGAACACTCATATTGGCCAATGAAAATCGTAAGAGAAAATACGTATGATCTAACGTCAAAAAGTTTACAAAAAACGGACCCCTAGATAGAGACGGAAATCGGCCGAGATAACCATTCCAAGTTCGATGTATTAATTCCTGGAAGTATTGATTGAAATCTTTCGACACTCCACGAGTCCCCGGCGCCATCCCACTCACTCCATACCAACAGTTGATCGATGAAAGACTTACCAGAGAGAGAGAGAGAGAGAGAGAGAGAGAGAGAGAGAGAGAGTCAAAGAGAGTCAGAGAGTCAGAGAGAGCTAGCGTGGGAACCGCTGCATCTACTAAACTCAAATCCTGTGATGGACGCGCTCCACTCATTTTAGAGAAGTTCGTAGCGTTTGAAGTTGGAATGATCGTTAACTTCCAAACAATTGAGAGGAGAAGAGTGTGAATGAGAGATAAAGAAGAAAAGAGATGCGCTATCAGTAGACGCGTTTGATAGGAGCGGGTATCATATCTAAAAGACCCTTCATCGATAGATTTCCTATTTAGTATATCTAATATTTGAATTAACTTTCTCTCTAAGAATATAATAATAATCAGCTAGGCTAATACCCAAGGCACCACTTAAGTGCCAAGTCATCTAGCGACTTTTAATGCCTTTAAACAGGTGGCCGGGTTACAATGCGTAGGAGGACGGTGGCAAGCTCTAAGATAAAACGAGCTGGCGAACGCCGTGATCGAAGAAATGACTAAAAATCTTTCTCTTCACAGCTTTCGACTGACTTATTTTTTCTTTAATTCTTAAACACCACTCGTCTGGTTCTAACACCTTTAAGTAAGTTTTGGGTCGAAAATAAGTCTTATTACCAAGACGACCAACGGACCAACCGATGTTTCGGAGTACATACGACGATCATTTAGAGTCGGCAGAAGTCGAACATACGACGTCGGGCCGACCCTAAATCAAGTAGGATATTTGGACCATAAATAGTGCAGTGTGCCAACGTTCACCCAACTCCGCGAATTACGTCTGCCGCTGATGTCGGCCCGACTCCGATTTGCTTCAGGGGTTCATGCCACACGAACCAACAGTTCCATACACTTAACTGTTAACCTTAACCTCTTAAAGTTTTTATGGAAAGGTAACACTGAGAAGCTCGATGAAAACCTCTTTCACCAGTGGAAAGAAGAAGCGATTCCGAGGTATCATCCAGTGCCACGAACTGGAATCGAATCCAGTTCCTCTTGCTGCGAGGCGAAAGTGATAACCACTCCGTCACCCCACCTACCTTTAACCGTATTCAAGACGGATGGAACATAAAATCTGTGTAAGTACAGATGATAAAAATATTAACCACTAAATGGATTGAGATTCAGGAATAATTAAATCATTGTAATGAAATTAAATGGTTCAATAGAAATTTTAAGGAAGAGGTATATAATCGCGATAATTGTATTTGCCCGTTGCGGATTGATCTGTGGCTGAGACTGCCAAACGTAGCTTTCGTGAACGATTATTTTCATCTTACAGAAATTTAAGTGCAACCCTCAAATACCGCAAATGTATTGTACCCAACGAAAATAGACCTACAATTTATTTCTAAAATTTCCTTTTTCTTTGGCTATTCGAACAGTTTGAGAGCGCCTTTTTTGCCACGAAAAATTAGGGAAAAAGAATTTTTTAACATATCTAATATCATATGTAACATAATTACTCATAAGTATGCCTCTGTATAACATTTCCATTGAAAAAAATTCAATGATACTTTGTTTCACAAGGAACATACATTAAGCGGACCCAAAAATGCAAAAACTCTTATATTCCTTGCGCTATTGAAAAGGTTACCATGGAAAAGAAATCATGTGATCGCGAGGCACGAGCTAATCTTGACAAAGGCAAAGCCAGAAACGCGCGCGGAATTCTCACTAACTTCCGTTTCCCATCAGTAAAGTTGATGACGCGTATTTCGTTACGGAGTTATAAGTGACGTAATCTACGTCATATCCCGTGAACAAGGTTTCATTAAAGAAAATGCTTTTATGGCATACTTATGAGTGATTATGTTACATATGCTAATATGAACAAAGCTATGGATTAGATTATTTTCGTATTTCCATGAAAATTTCCATTAATTAACCTTGTCACCACGTAAAAAAGGAATTTATCTAGCGTCGAACCGCGTGGACCAAACGAAGTCGGAAGCCAGCAAGTTTTTTTTAGTCGCGGAGCTATCCTGGTCAAAACAGGGACGATATTCCAGGAAAAGAAGGATTTACAGGTAGCTGGAGCTACTTTTTCGCGATTTATTTTCGCTAATTTTCAAATGAAGTTCGAGAACAAATTCAATTTTCCGGTTAAAAGGCAATGTATAGACTATGAGCCTTTATCAAAAGTGCTTTTTAGTGCGATAATTCTCAAAAGTCCTTAATTTGGTGTTGACTAAAGGGCTCGACAGCGACCCTTATTTGACTAAGAAGAGAGTAACAGACTAAGAGAGCGAGTACTCTACTTTCAGGTACCGAAAAGGTTCCGTAGTCACGTGATTTGTTCACTTTAATTTCTTCGGAAGTTTTTTCAATCTCCAGTGAGCAGGCGCAAAGATACGCGAGCGGCAAATCTACGAAAGGAGTGAGAGCAACGCGCGCCCAAAAACTAGAAATTTAGCTTTGGGTTTGTCTAAATTTTATTACACAATCGCGTAACAATTAAAACACTGTACATTAATTTTCTTTTAATATGTATCTTAGCGCCCCCAAATGAGTACTTGAGCGTCCCCAATCTAAAATATTTGTATATTAATCAAAAAGGAAAATTACTTTTACTAGCGAGCTAGTATCAGTAGATATTTGAAACCATTTTACTATAGTTTTTGAAAATTGCTTTCGGGCTTCTCACTGCACCAGAAAAACTTTTCAATTGTAGTCATATTGAACCATCGTCGTATATCCTAATATAATATAAAACTGATTAGCAATATCATCTTTAACATTAATAATTGCTTTAAAGGCTAGTGTGCAAGGCCAGACTTAGAGATCCTGGACCTCTAGGCAGATAATGAGGATAAGAAATATAGTTCAGCCAGTCTCATACCCTCTAAATCGAGAAGTGAAGACAGGCTTTCGTTTCAATTAATAGCGACGACTACCGGGCTACCTTTCACGAGCTGCACTTAAGCCAGGCGCTCACTGCTCTTCGTAACGTCTCCGTCCTACCTTTAACAAGCCTTTGCTTCGTAATGGAGACAATGCCTTGCGGAAGGCAGGACGGATACGAAACGGAGAGCCAGTGGGAGCCTAGCCTAACTCTGATCCCCGGAACTAGGCAGTTAACTAGAAGTTAAGTCGGAGCTCTTCTGGTATATTACTAAATAAAAGCGTCGACTAAATATGCGATAATTATGCAAAATTCCGATTTAAGGCTGGGTTCGTTCATAGGTTGGGAAGTAAAAATGACTTAAGGCATTGGCACCCCCAAAAAGAATTTGAGCGCCCCCGAGTTTTAGCGGCTGTGTACGGGCCTGCCCAAGGCACCACCTTAGGTCTAAGTCATCAAGTGACTTTTAACGCCACCTTGCATGGGCACTCAAAAGGGGGGAAGAAGTAAATGCCCCCCTCTTATGAGCTATAAATGCTTTAATAAAGGTATGAAGTTCCTTTTGACTATGAAGATTGCTCTCCCCCCCCCCCCCTTCCTTTTGAAAACATTCTGTGGGCGGCCTATTGGAGTTCGCGAAAACGATCTCTTAGAAGCGGCTAGAATACATATTTTGTAAATAATTTTAGTTTTTATTTTTGTCTAAGTGGCGTCGAAGACTTAAATACTCCTTCTTAAGAGCACCCAGTGCCATCCACTGGTTACAAGTTAGACTGAGCGTAAATTCAAACGATTTGAGCCCTTTCTGTTGCGAAGACTCTCAAACTTGAAGTTAATTTAGAAATTTTATTTGAAAGAATTTGGTAGGGTTTCTCAACTTCAAAACGGGTCTTTGTATTTAACTTCCTTAATTTCCGACTTTCCGTCAAATTATTATTATACGTAAAAAGTGTCTTTGGTAAAATATAATTTAAATTTATATTTTTAATTAATATCTCAATCAAATACTTAAGACATCGTAAGGTTTCACTCAGTGGAAAATATTCCATGTTTGCGCCAATATTGAAAGTGAAACTTTGTGTTCCATTAAAAAAATTTGAATTCTTAATTTCTTTCTTTTTAAGGTTGTTTCGCAGAGACGTGGCTGCTAATTCACTCATTTCGAAGTTTCTTTACTTCTGCCCAAGTAATATTATTGTGCGTTGTAGGATACACGACGACGACGATTTGGTCTGAATGAAATTACATTCCAATTTAAAGCTGAATTTGATAGCGTAGTGTATTTTCCTTATCAGGGGCGGTACCACCCTTTACCCCCCGCATTTTAGCTAATCAGGGTTGGAAATTGTGATATGGGACCTAGTATATTTCAAAGTCACTATATTCACTTACAATTCAATGAAGTGGCATGCAGGGCTTGTCACCACCCGCCTACGCATTGTAACCCGGCCACCTGAATTAATGGCTTCAAAAGTCGCTTGACGACTTAGGCCTAAGGTGGTGCCCAGGGTATTAGCCTAGCTGATTATAATTATTATTATTAGTATTGTGAGACATAACAGTGGCGTAGCCAGAAATTCGTCAAGGGGGGGGGGTGTAGAAGTATGTGATTGTTAAGAGGGGGTCGAGAAGGGGGTGGAATTTAGTTAAGTCAAAGGTAGGCCCAAGGGAGGTCTGGACCGTGAAACCCCCCTTGTCTACTCCAGTCTCCACTGAGACCAAATCGGCGAAGTCGGGTGGCCTAGTACTAATAAAAATATCGTGGGGGCAAAAGTAAACAACTGCATTTATTTCCAGGACGGCTAAATCCAAAAAAATACAGAGGATAAATACACGTCGCAACTAACGTTGGTTTCTCTTCAGCATTTCCCGCTAAGAACCAACTCGTGTTACTTGTTATAGACTATTTATTTAAGATTAAATTGGTTAAGCAGAGGATTCGAGAAGTATTAACGATAACGTCGAGGGTCACGTGCCGGGCCGTAACCAGGGGGGGGGGGGCACACGGGCCGTGCCCTACCTGGAATTTGAAGTGCCCTACCTAGAATTTTGAGATGAAATTGAAATCTGAGGAAAGTGCCGTACCCAGATATTTTGGAGATCATTAAAGTTTTTCAGTTGTACGCATTTTTCTTATTCTTTTTTTCTTTTATTTATTATTATAATTATTAATATAAACAAATAAAATTATAAAAAAAATATAAACTAAAATTTTCCATAGTCTATATATCTCTCTTCGTCATTACACCTGATATACAAAGATATTTCTATCGTGTGAGTTAAACGGTGTGTACCTACCCTACTCGAAAAGTTAAGATTATGAACTTGCAGTAAATCTAATACAAACGGGGCGCCCGTCACTCGTTACAGGCATAGCTGCACACCAAGACTTGGTCTCGCGCTCAGTGTCACCAAACGTTTTGTTTGGCCTTAGTCTCGTCTCGGTCTAATAAGAATTTCCCCAAAAACACGAGAGCTCGTCTCGGGCTCATAAGTTTGTTTTCCGAAATACGAGAGCTCGTCTCGGGCCCATAGATATTTACCTAACTACAAGAGCTCGTCTCGGGCTCATAGTTTTTTTCCTAACTACGAGAACTCGTCTCGGGCTCATGGTTTTTTTTTCCTAACTACGAGAGCTCGTCTCGGGATCATAGTTTTTTCTTAACTACGAGAGCTCGTCTCGGGATCATAGTTTTTTCTTAACTACGAGAGCTCGTCTCGGGATCATAGTTTTTTCTTAACTACGAGAGCTCGTCTCGGGATCATAGTTTTTTCTTAACTACGAGAGCTCGTCTCGGGATCATAGTTTTTTCTTAACTACGAGAGCTCGTCTCGGGATCATAGTTTTTTCTTAACTACGAGAGCTCGTCTCGGGATCATAGTTTTTTCTTAACTACGAGAGCTCGTCTCGAACTCATGAATTTTTTTAAACACGTGAGCTCGTCTCGGTTTCATATTATTTTCTCCCAAACACAAGAGCTCGTCTCGAACTCATTCCTCTCCATAAACATTAGTGCTTTGTATCGGGCTCATACTTATTTCTGTTACTAACAAGGGCTCGTATCAGTCAAGTTAATAAGAATTTGCATAACTCGCGGTTCTCATTCCAGTCTCTTAATATCTCTTTTAATTCTTATGATTTATTTATCAATATGAAAAATAGGAAGTCAAACGAAACCGCCGGGCGACCAGGCTTGGTACTCTTTTCACTACAACAATCTTCGAAAATACCAGAAGGTATACTACTTTGGACCAATCAGAAAATGACTGGGCTAAGTCACGTTATCCGAAATAGCCAATAGGCGCTTAAATAAATCATCCTCCTAGGAAATCGCCAAGAAGATATATTTCCGAGAGCCAGGACCCGCAAGCTAGTGTTTATATAGTGCTTGTGGAAATAATGGAAAGTTTTCACCTGTACAGAACGTCGTGTTTTTGGCCAAGCCTTATTAAGTCAAAAAAGCTAACGGGTTAAAATATAACGCCATGGGGAACGCTTGTGGCTTGTAAAGGTAAAAAGTGACAATTTTTTTTTACAAGCACTATATAAACAGTGACTTGCAGGTCCTGGCTCTCAGAAATATTCCGAAATATTCCTTCTAGGTGATTTCCTGGGAGGATGATTTATTGAAGCGTCTTTTACGTAAACTCCGAATTAACCCTGTAGACCAGAGCTCTCTTCACACGGACAACTGTGCTCACGCGCTGTTCGAGCTTTAGCTATAAAATGTCACGCCAAACTATAGCGCAAACAGCACGTAATCAAAGTTGGTCGTATCGGAGAGAACAAAAGTGGTACGGTTACGGCACGTGTTGCTATGCGCCGCAGCACTCCCTAGTGGCCAAGGGAAACATAATCGTGGAAAAACGGCCACATAAGCGTCTCTTAAAAATTAGGAGGTCTCATATCGGGCTCGTTACAAAAATATGGTATCAGTTGGACTTTATAATATTACTCTGCTCAGGCTCACAGCAATTTACTATATTTGAATGGTCTCATCTCGAGATCACAAAAATACGCTATATTAAAATGGTCTCATCTCGGTCTCACATTAAATGAACAAAACGTTTTGGTCTCTTCTCGGGCTCGAATAATTTTCTTAATAAAGCTTGGGCTCAGTCTCAAATCGAGCTCGGGCTCTTAGTGTGAGACGAGCCCGTTCAGCTTTGGTTACAGTCTCTGATTGACTGCCCATCGCACATTGGATGACAGTTAAAACATTATAATTTTCATCAATAGGCCTTTCCATCAATTTTTTCTACGTGCTTTCACTGTTTTTTCTACGTCACCCACCACCAATTTCGCTCAAACTAAACAAAAAGTTGGCTGTACTTTTTGCATTTTCCGGTAAAAATTTCCCCAAACATTTTACGCGGAGCTCGGGTTAGGCTTAGTGACTTCGGAATTCAAACTGATTTTAATTTATTTTTGATACTAATTGAATGAATTATTATTGCAATACTTATATCAACTCTGTGAAAGTATTGTTAATATATTTATTAGCTAATATTTTATGATAAACAACAATTAATCTTAACCCGATACACTACTGTGGCTGTCAATGAAATGTTAAGCCTTAGTTCACAAGACTATAAACATAATTGTTAAACATCATCGAAACCATGTAAAATTTTTCGTTATTTTAAATATTTAAATCCCCTCCTATTATGACTAGTGAAGTAAACGAAATATTTTATACTTTAAACATTTGATATAACGAATTTATTAAAATTACTGGGATTAATTTTAATCCGCCCTGTTTTGTAAATACTTACACTCGGCAGCAGACGACATACCGAGCTCAAGAATCGAGCGAGGGTAAAAACAAGGAGTAATATATATAACGTTGATCTAAAATATCCTTGCAAAAACAGTTTTCCTTCCCCGTAACGAACATTAGGAAAGGTCTATTTAAAAATATACATTGCGGAGCGCCTCGCTCGCTCATACTACGCCACTGAAAACAGTGCCCTACTAGTGCCCTACTCAAATTTTAAGGCTGGTTACGGCGCTGGTCACGTGATCATTATCCGAGGTGTCTTTTCGCGAGTATTCTTCAGATTCGGAACCTTTTATAACTTTCAGACCACGCCATAGTTCTGTCGAAATAAAATGTCTGTATATTACAATTTTTCTGCTCAACAAATCGAGATATAATTATTGAAAATTGTTCCTTTTCTAGCAACACTTAGCAATCGTAAATACTGCTTTAATTTAAAATGTGCCTAATTATTACGTATTGTTTTACATTTATAGTAAAGCAGTGTACACGAAAACCATTTTTTGGGGTGAGACAATGCACACAGCCTTAATAAGTATGGGTTAAAGACGTTTCTATTACGTAAATATTTTTTAAATGTGTTAAATTATATTGTAACTGTACATGTTTTCTTTATTAGTTAAAGTGAAAGAACGCTTAACTGTATTTGGAAAATTAAATATCACAAACGTCTAGATACTCCCGACGTGGTCGCTCCGGCTTTACCTCTCTAAATAGTCACTCAATACAGCACGATGCCGAAAAAGAATTTACCCCGTCTGGTGAGAGAAAGCGTTACTAAACATTAGCAAGGTTTCTTCTTAGAAATCCTTAGATTTCCATTTCCAATTTTCTAAAGGAGACCCGAACAGTTCTTTATCCAGCTCATGGGACGAAATATTTCGCAAGATGTAAAGCTAGACCTGGCCGAAGCGTTTGAGGAAATTCTTTGGAGTGGCCATTCGCGCTAAGCGACACGCTTTGAAATAACTTGGAGTTCCGACTACCAGATCTACAATTTCAATCTCGCTCAACAAGTCAACAAAGCTCGAAATACTTGGCCCTTGGTAAACGCGTGCCAGTGGCATTACGCCCACCAGACCGGAGAAGAACCCTGAGCTGATAGTTCAGAGAGCTGACGATAAGGAGGCTTTTAGCGCTATTTTTGGATTTTTTTATTCCGCGGTGCGCAAGGCCATGAACCGTATATTACGGAAAAATAACTTTTGCTCTGATATCTAATGCAATGAGCATGTTTGGATTCCCAAAGAAAGCAGGCTCGGGAATAAGGATACTTAGGTGTTCGAAAACCATTGAATTATTTGCTTGAAGCACCTTATTTTTAAAAAAATCTTAAGGTCAGAGGTACGCGGGACTACCATATGAATTTATTATTTACAATGAAATTTCAAAGTCCGGGCCGCTTAAAGGAAACGATAATAAGAACGGTGATCCAGCCTTTTTCTGTAGTGTTTCGCGACAAGGACTATCGAGAATTAACTTCAATGTCACGATCGCGTTAATCACACAAGCGCACCTAGGTGACATTTAATTTTGGAGCACTTTTAGCACTTAAACGAGACCAAATTCAAAATTCTACGGTGTTACGTTTTGAACGCCCACGAATGGTTAAATGGGAGAACCGAGGGCTAACCAGTAAGAATTTTCCTGTACACCGATTACGTAATCATTAATGAGTACAGATGAGTACACATGATTACGCAATGGGTACAGATGATTACGATGAGAACACATGATTACGATGAGTACAGAACGATTACGATGAGTACACAGGTAACCCAAAACTTTAAAATTGTTACAGATGAGTAATTGAGTACCGGAGAATTCCAATGAATAGGTGTGATTAAAGATGATTACGCGCTTTTACAAATGATTACACGTGATTATAGATGAGTACGCGTGATTTCATAATGATTTCGAATTATTATAGATGAGTACGAAGATTACAAATGATTACGGGATTACGAGTTAGTACAGAAGATTACAGAAGATAACATGTACGTAATCATTACAGTTAGGGTGTACACCAATTACGTGAAGTGGTTAGCCCCTCGGGGAGACCTAGGCGCTTGCCTAGTGTGCCTAGGTTCGCAATCGCCTCTCTCTCCCGTGCTTTGTTTTTCAGCCTTTTAGTTTTGTAAAGTGAGCGTCAGAAAAGAAATGAATAACAAAGAATGGTAATTTTTTTTAATCTGGAAACTAACAATTGACAAGTTAGCAGCAAAGATCAATTTCACTTATGGGTAATGTGGTAGACGATTTTTAATTTCTTGACTCTAAATTAGAAATTTTAATAGACCGCTTTAAATAACATTAATATTTTGCATTTGTATCTAAAGTTAAATTTAACTCTGAAATAGAAAAGAGTGTTCTCCGAATGAAACCATCACAGGTTCTCGTTGATTTTTCAAAAGACGTTTCGAATAAAATAGGGCAGGGCTTGATACATCATATACTAACGATCTAAAACTTTAATGGGAGATCAAATTTTTCTATAAGCCGTTATGAACAGGAAGTGTATTTTTACATTTCAATACGTAAGACGCTGTATGCTTCGCGGTTTGACGGGGAATTCGTCTCAATGAAAATGAATCAAGCCGTTAAAGGTGTACGCGAGGGGCAGCTCACTCCAATGATTATTATGACACCCTCGTATGATTAAATTTTGATTAGATTTAAATTAAATCTGTATATTTGACTGTACAAAGATTAAAAATGATTTAATCATGATTACATTTTCAATCAGCGTTAACAAAAGGAGAACTGTCGCTTCGACATCGCCGAGAATAACTATATTTGGACGGACAAGAAGAAAGCTAAATTTCACGATTTATTTCCGCTGTACTCGCGGTTTCCATAAAAGGCCGATCTTTTTTCTCAACATTTCACCCTGATGGTTATTTTAGAGCGCTTTGGAAGGCGGGCAGTTTGAAATGTAATAATATTTTCTACTTGTTTTTCTGCCTTTAAACAAGTCGGAAACAATTATACAATATAATTTATATTTTTAATACTGTAAAATTATTAAAGGATGTCTCTAATCATTAATTGATTATTTTTAAATTTAATTATTCACGTTTTTAATCACCGCTAGTGTGGCTCGCAGGCAGTAGCTTAACCAGAAATTCGACAAGCGAAATTCACGAAGGATTGCGTTGTCTTTTTAGGGTGATATAACTATATAGCGTGAGCTTACACTTCAACTGCCTGTATAGAAGCACTCTCGAGATCAATACATTTTAAGTTGACATTTTTTATATGAAGGTGGCCTGGAAAAGAACCGTTTTTGTGGTACCCTCAGCGCCCGGAAAATCGCTCAGGCGCAAAAGGGCAGGTTCCGCTCTAAAAATATCCCCCGTCAAAGAAGAATAATGAGCGAAAATTAATTTATCGATTTTTTAATGTTGAAATAATTTTTTTCGCAAATTTAATCTTCGCGAGAGTTAGTTTTAAGACTTGACGTATCGAATTAAACTAAACTGTACTGTTCAGATTTCATTTGTGAAAGGATTTTTTCGCAACTCGGGGCGGCTTGCTTCTTTGGTATGTTAACATAAGCTTATTCAGATGGACTAAAATAATCGCATTTCGAGGCGGAAAATATTAACGTATCAATTTATAAAGGACAAGCTTAGTTAAAGAGCTGTTTCGGTTTGAAAATATTAACGTCCAAAAAACATATAGGAAACGTCCCTCTTAAAATAACTAGGAAGCGCTTTAAAAATCTATAGAAAGTCTATTAAAATATATAGGATTCTTAAAATTGATAGGTAATTTTAAAATATTCCTAGAGTTTGAAAATATTCCTAGAGTTTGAAAATATTCCTAGAAGTGTTAAAATATTCCTAGAAGTGTTAAAATATTCCTAGAATTGTTCAAATATTCCTAGAAGTGTTAAAATATTCCTAGAAGTGTTAAAATATTCCTAGAAGTGTTAAAATATTCCTAGAAGTGTTAAAATATTCCTAGAAGTGTTAAAATATTCCTAGAAGTGTTAAAATATTTCTAGAAATTTTATTTAGTTTTTTCCGGTTTGGCGCCCCATATCCTAGGCTTAAGCACGGCCGTCTCGAGATCTGCTTCGCGCTCATAGCGGCCCAGGCAAAGATTTCCTCTCCTATGTATTTCCGCGAATACCTTCTTTTAACACTAGGAGCGCTGTCTGAGCCCCCCCTTAAATGTAAAAAATTAGCGGGATATTTAATAGTTTTCTATGGCGGTAAATTCAACTAGTTAATCCTTTTTGCATTGTTTTTCAAAAACTTCTGGAAAGTTTGGGATATACATCTTATGATTTGATCTTTATCTAATAAGTTTCATTTAAAACATTTATTTAATTAAAGTAATATGCTTATATTGAGTTTTATTAGTTAATTGCTAAGCCTAACCAAAGTTTCTTTTGTTTTTCACAATTTTCAAACCAGTATTCGCATTTTTTATCAGAATTTTAAATAAATAACCACAATATTATTCATATTATTTAATAAATACCTTTATTATTCTTTAAATTAAGTTCACATTTCTCAAACTTAAGTTTTAAAATATTGCCTATTTTTAATTTGCAAAAATGCCCACCACAAAAATTTGTTGTGTTCCATTTTGTGAATCTAAGAAGAATATCAATGTATAATTTCATCAGTTTCCAGTTGATGAAAGTTTATGCAAATTATGGACTAAGAACATATCTAGAAAAGATTTTGGGGTCAATCAAGCTTACGCATCACGCAAGATTTGTTTGTAGTGGGACATTTTAAGGAAAGTGATTACTATAAAGGTCTAAAGATCCGCAAATTAAAGAAAATATTGACAAAGGAAACATATGAATCTATAATATCTATTAGAATAACTTCATTGTCTACAATATCTTGCGTGTCATACCTCCTTAAATCTGGTTTCCAGTTTGTCTTGACAAGAAATTTAACGAGCGATGCTATTGAAATGTTTTTCAGCATTCTCAGGAAAATGGCTGGAGGGAATGACATGCTTGATGCAAGAGAAACTATATTCAGTTTAGAATCCTACCTTAAGAGAGGCACTATATCATTAACAAAACCTAAAACATCTAACGTTCCCCAAGACAGCTTCACAGATCTATCAGCCATGATTGATACTAGACTCGATGGATTTTCAACTATTTTGAACGGCAATTAAGTTACGTTACCATCTGAAGTTATGAGTACCCAGATACACAGAGATGCACCTTACGGCTAGCAAGTATCGCATACTTGGCTGGTTATCTAGTACAAATCCTAGAGGAAAAACATTTTTGCGAATTGTGCCTTGAAAATGTATCACAGCCTAATTCTGACTCACCATTAGTTGGATTGATAAAATTGTCCGACAGAGGAAACCTTAGGTATCCGCAGCAAAGCTTTATCATGTTAATGGCTATAGTAACAACATTCATAGAGAGAGCTGTACCCTATCTCCGGGATTCACCTGCCACTTTAAAAAAACATTGAAATCCACTTGTGGCCAAAATTGCTCTATGCCCTTACATCCAATGTGATTTGAATAATAATTACCGAATGAAATTGCTGATTTAATTTGTTGAAAGGTCGTACTTCCAATTATCACAAATATTACCAAAACTCTGTCCGCAAAATTTGAGAAAGTGAAAGAACTTGTGCATAAGCCTCTTTCTTGAAAAGTACTCAAGTTGTAAATTTTAGTTTTCTAAATTTTTAGTCTTGTATCATTCAGTGGGAAATTCACATTGGTTTATTATATTTATCAGATTTAAATACCTTCCAAGTTTCCATCACTATATTCATTCATAGTGATCTTCCAAGTGTCAGTTAGTTAATTAAAATTCATTTATTTCACTACTTTAATTAAAATAAATTAAATAAAAGGCTTCTGGAAGTTACTACATAGCAAAATTACAGCTGTAAGGAGAACAACGTGTTTATGTTTACATTTATATACAGAAAACGTCGACGGCGACTTCTGGCTCCAGAATGACTAAATTTTAATAACGTTTTTCAAAACTTTACTTTGCGTTAAAAAATCTCAAGAGGTGTTTAACTTTTTTATTATTAATTAACTTAAATATTACTAAAAAAATATTTTACAAAAAATTACACATTACGCGATAATAATTGAAATTCCAAAGTTCCGCGCAGTTCCTCCCATTCGATAACATGGCTGCGAATTTTCTCAAGGGGGGGCTAGACTAGCGCCAGAAAACGATGTGAGAAGTTTTTGAACTAATTTCCCATACGCGATTTTCGTACGATCGCCTGGGCCGCTATGAGCGCGAAGCAGATCTCGAGACGGCCGTGGCTTAAGAAACACGGCAGACGATTTATAATCTAGTATTTTTATTGGCCAGTCTAAAACAATCTCCCGCCAACGATTGAGGAGTCTGTGAGTCATGTGACCACAAAGGGAGAATCACGTTGAAAATACAACGGTAAGCGTGCGTATTTCTCTATTCGGATAGAACAAGAGAGAGTAGGCTCTATAGTTTCGTGCGTGATGTCTTCGGTGACTGATCGATAATTTTTTTTGAAATCGGTAATGGCGGCTCCCAAATTTCATTTAAAAATAATTATTAAGGTTCGTTAAAATTTTTTCTTCACTTGTATTTTCTTCTTAAGATTGTAAATTATAGTTTTAGCGCTAGAAAACTTGGAACCAAACTTTTCCTTTAAGCAATATTCATTTATTATCCACTATTAGACAATTTTTGTTACATATGCCAACTGGACTACTATGGAAAAAGGGGGTCTTTGGTAGTATTGACTTTATGAATGGACCTATATTGGATCGAAGTAATCAATAGCATTTTTTACATAGACCTTACCTTAATTACACTGCGGTTCCCCCGAGCATAAAGGAATTAAGCCTTTGCAATTATAGAATATAATTATTAACTTGGCCCATTTTTCATATCGGAGAAATTAAGGTTTATTACCCTGTGGTAATGTGATGAAATTCAAATTAACCGGAATTAAACCACACATTTGATTATACGGCCAAAGGAATTTCATACGAAACCGACCATGGCATTTCTAGTTAGTAGAAAATTCGAGTACAAACGCAAATTATACACCTACTTGAACAATTTCAATCCGCTAAAAATATGCATGGGTGGAATTTATCAGTAGATAGCACTTTCACTACCAAAAGAAATAATGTTCATCAAAATAATAACATTAATATATCCCAAAATTCATAAAATATCTTTTACTGGATTTTCCCATGGGACGATAGCTTCAGCTTTTTGATAAAGATAAAATAAACGATAGAAAAATATCTATAGAATTTCTGGTGGACTTCTCTCTGTTGAAAGCGCATTATGATTACTTCGAAACCAAGGTTTGAAAATATTAACCTTAGCTTTTTAACGAATTTTGTGATTAAGGGTACATCATTAAATATATTAATTTTATTGGTACACTGAGAGAAAATTATGCTGTCGAATTTACAGGTATATTTTGGACCCACGGGTGTCCATGTCGTTACTGTAGATAGAACTGGATCATTTCGTGAAATTTATGTACATAAACAAAATGTAGATTTTACATTAAAAGTTTACGGTAGAGGTTTTTGTTGTTACAGGACAATATGTAAACATTACAGTAGGTAACTCTATACATTTTACATACACTATAGTACAGTTTCTAGCTAAAAATGTTTAAACTACAGTTCGCCCCTCAGTATATTTTACAGTTATTTGTATTTTATGGAAAAATATGTGAAATATACATTCTGAAGTACTGTACATTTTACCGTAAGTTATGTTTATTATATTGAATAATTTGTAAAATATACAGCTCAAATTACCGTATATTGTACAGTAAGATATATTTAATATATCGAGGAATATGTGAAATATACAGTCTGAGGTACTGTATATTTTACGGGTACGTATGTGTATTATATTGAAGAATGTGTAAAATATACAGTTGGAAGTATTGTATATTTTACGGGTAGTCACGTTTATTACATTGAAGAATATGTAAAATATACAGTTTGAAGTACTGAATATTTGACGGGTAGTCACGTTTATTACATTGTAGAATGTGTGAAATATACAGTTTTAAGTATTGTATAATTTACGGGTTCATATGTGTATTATATTGAAGAATGTGTAATATATACAGTTGGAAGTACTGCATATTTGACGGGTAGTCACGTTTATTACATTGCAGAATATTGTTAAGGAATTTTGAGATGGTGTCTAAGTTTAACAGTGAAGAACCCTGTGATCTTGTTCCCAACCGCACTCGTACCCGTGAAACTAATCAACCACCCTAGGCATGGACATTAGGCCCTGTCTCTAGGGATTGAATCGTTTGAGCACGAAGGCGTCGGTACTCTCCGCCTTATCGCCATTTACACTGGCTATTTACATCGAGTGAGAGCGCAGCGGGGGGGTCGGAACAGGGCACACAATATATTAAAAAAATATATTTACAAAGGTTATTTATATTTATAGGTAATAGGTCTAAATGTTATTTTTATCTTAACAATATGTAAAATATACAGTTGGAAGTACTGCATATTTGACGGGTAGTCATGTTTATTATATTGCAGAATGTGTGAAATATACAGTTGGAAGTATTGTATAATTTACGGGTACTCATGTTTATTATATTGAATAATGTGTAAAATATACAGTTGGAAGTACTGTTTTAGTAAAGACAAAGCTACGGTTCTAAACTTCTAATCGGTGGGCATTATTCTGATTTCCATGTTTATAGTTTGACTTATACTTCGTACGTAAGGTGGCCAACCCTGTTCGCACGGCCTCGTAGTGACTTAGAAGCCCAACTTAAATAGGATAAATTATAGTAAAATCCCAATTTGTAACGTTTTCGAAAGGAAAATCCTACGGATAATATAAGATCTTTGGGCCAAAAAAAACCCTAGGCGAAATACCAAAGTGTGGAAAATATATACCCTGACGCCAAGATCGACCTCAAAATGCCAAGATCCTGGATAAATGCCAAGGAGTGGCAACATTGTTCGAGAGTTTGAAGAAACGAAGTTCTACGATCTAAGAATCTACATTTTTCCTGCAAAGACTATTTATACGCTTCGCTAACTAGACAGACGTCGCCCTACAAAAAAAATTGTTGCCCCATTAGAAACACGAGAGAAGCTTCTGACCAGCCGTTAGAGGCGCCAGTAGTAGCACTGCTGAAGTGCAGAACAAACGTCGACCATCGTATGCGGTAGAGTCCGACGCCGAAAATAAAAGAAAATTAATCGTTATGTCGATCAGTACAAAAAGGTCAACAAAAGTACAATAAGTTCCTTCTTTTGCCTGGAATTCAGCAACTTAAATCATTAGCGTATCACAGCAATAATTCAAATATTGATGATTAAAGAGTGACGAAAACGTCATTGAATAAAATATTAGAGATTTTTTTATACTGCGTAACAGGAATGTACCCTCGGAGAGATAAAAATTAGTACCTTAAAGGGAGTACGTAGTTCCATGATTATGGTGGATCAACGAGTTCCGCATTTCTACCACCAGGTTTAACAAAGCTAGGAGTGTTTGGTGCTAGTTACCTAAGAACGAGTTTTAGCACACGATTTTGGGATTTAAGTGAGCGCTTATAATAATAAATGTAACGTTCCACCCAGTAGCGTAGCCGGGATTTAATTTCGGAGGGGGCACACAATGGAAACAAATAAAATACATAAATTGTATATACACGTGCCACCTGTGCCCCCCTAACTACGCCACTGCTTCCAACTGAATAGTTTATTATTATTTGGTAAAAGTAAGAGTATACTTTTACCTTTAAAATATATTTTTATTATAAAAACATACTGTCATTAAAAAATAGCGTTGCGAAAATAAACTTATGGTGTTATGTAATAAATGTGATCTAAAATATTTAAAATTGATTTTTCATTAAAAGTTATCGTTATGAACTTGTGAATTTTTCCCTTCAAACATGTATATTTTAGCTTCCCATATATGTAAAACATACAGTTTTCAATTACAGAAAACGTATTTACTACATCAAACTGTACTTTTAACGTAAGCTAACTTACTTAGCGAAAGCATTATATTTATTAATTTTGCAATGTGCACTGACAAATTCACAGACATTTTCCCTGTAATTTATACAGATTTAAAGTGTGCTAAAGGTTATTACGTACCTCTTCGGTACTTTTTACGGTAAATACCTTTCTTAAAGAATACACGTTATTCCTGTAAATATTCTCTTTAAAAAAATACCAAAACCCGGTAATATTTACAGGACTATTCTGTCAACGTGTTGCATCATATTTTCATGTAAAAATGTTCTGTTAAAACTACGGTTTTTTCTCACAGTGTATTTAGTTATGTTTTATTCGGAACCCAGGTTTCCTTAAGGAGTTCGTTCATAATAATTTCGTTTATTTGGCTCCAGTTATTCCGAAAGTAGCTGTCATCATCGGTTATTATACTACATTTCGGCACAGGTGGTTCGTATACCACGAAAGTGTCTATAAATACCGAGATAGTGACTCTGAAGCCCGTCAAAATTGCTCTAAACTCCTTGAAAGTAGATCTGTAAAATTCGAAAGTACCTTTATAGTCCATATAAGTAGCTCTACATACTTTGGAGCTGGTCAAATTCTTTCTTAAAATGACGAATTCCATTCTAGTATCCACGAACAAGTCAGCCCAGGCCGTATTATTAGTTCCACATCAGTGTATTCGAGTGGGCCAACCCATACATCATTAGTAGACACAGTTAGGCAAACTAATACAAAAGCTGTGGAGGCTACGTGATTTCTTATCGTTTGATATATAAATTGCCATCCTAAGTTAAAGAGTGGATGCCGCCCATCATCTGGAGACCCGGGTGGGAAAACTGATATAAAAACTGTTGAGCCCATGTTATTTACTATTATTTGATACATAATTTACCATCATATGTTAAAGAGTGGGCACCACCCACCCTCAGGATACGCGGGTGGGGAAACCAATACAAAAGCTGTTGAGGCCATGTGATTTCCTATCGTTAGATAGACGGAAAGTATCAAAGGTGAAATAGGTAAGCAAAACACGACGAACATAATTCTTTTAAATTATTGAAATTAGTGGAAATATGATTTAAAGAATTTCTTAAACTGGGATTAAAATGGGTTTATTTTAGAAAATTTATATCAAACATTTGGGTATAGTTTAGGCACCAAAAGTCATGTAAATTCGCAAATTAATAAAAAAAAAAACATGAATTTATTAACTTGTTTTTTCCGATCACTCTCCCTTTAAGGGGGTTGGTCGGAGGGGGCGGAAATTAACGGCACTGCCTGCGCGTCAACGAGTTCTCTCGAATGAGACCAAGTGTTTTTTTTTCGGTCACTCCCCCTTTAAGGGAGTTGGTTGGAATGGGCGGAAATTAACGGCACTGCCTGCGCTTCTGTATCCTTATTTTGACTTTAAAAAGTTGTGATATTTTCATGTGAATAAATTTATTTCAGTGACGGTTCATTTCTTTTTTAAAATAACCGAGAATGACTAAATAATATTTTCGCCCCAGTTATCGAGCGACTTTTAATTCCTTTAAACACGTGACCGAGTTACAATGCGATAGTGATAGTGATTATGTTACTTATGCTTGTACTTATACTTGTACCAATATGGGTTTGTCTTTGTCACTTTTTTGTATTCGATTATACAAAAATACTCATTGTGAAAGAACACTTCTGCAATGAAATAATATTATCGTCTTCTTGACGAACTTGGTTTACTTTTGGAAGATAATTATCTGTTTCTGATTCCGAGTTCGCGCGTATTGTCAAGTTCTCCTGAGAAGTTTTCGAAAGTATAGTTCCTCACTCGAATTCGCGTTTGTTACACATGATTTCAGCTCTCCTATTTGGCTTTGTATTTTGGGACCTTGTTTCGGTGTCCGATCTGTGGACCTCGTGGGATTTGATTTCCCGTGAGCATTTCTCTTCGCATCGAAACTGTATCTAAGTAATTCTCAAGTTTATTTCGCCCAGTTTGCTTTTCTGGCTCTTCAAACAGTTTGAATGCACCCCACACAGGGAGAACGCAACCCGTCAAAAGTCGTGCATTTTCTTGTGTACATTTTTCATTGTTTAGACGCTTTAGCCTCTGCGGTCGTCGGAAGGGGAAAATTCGGAAATTGTCTTCCCCCTTTCCGTAAAACATTCAGCGTAAAGGTTCGTCCAATGGAATTGGTACACAAGCGTGTTTAAACGCTAGCGGTGTTCTCCTTGCGCTTGTTGCTCCTAGGTTGCACCGAAAATGAAGGAAAAAGTGTCTGAGGAACCTATCTACTTTTAACAAAGTTATTGATCTTCTTAATTGTAATATATTCGTATTTTTTTAGCAATGTCATGACTTAAAAAAAGGTATTTAATCGCCGCGTCAAGCCACACGGACGAAACAAGATCAAGAGCCAAACATGGTTTTTAGGCGCGCAAGCTATCCTCGTCAAACCAGGAGCGATATTTCCATGAAAAGATGGATTTGAAGGCGTACCTCTTTTGCGATTTATTTTCGCTAAATTCTAATTGAAAGAGAAGGACGCGCTTAAAGATCACGAAATTCCCCGCTTCAACAAATTCAATTTGCTTTTTATAACGCGTTGCGTAGAAATCAAAGGACTTTGAGCTTTTAACAAGAGTACCTTTTGGTGGGATAATTCCCAAAGGCAAACTGAACTCCCATAATTTAGTTTTGACTAAAAGGCTTGACACTTATTCGCTTAAATAGGTAGTGCAAGAATACGTGAACGAGAGCTGTAAGAACCCGACTTTCCCGGGGCGACTCAATTAACTTTTCGGTAACTGATCACGTGGTTTGGGGTAGGAACGTTTTTTAGTTGTGGGGATACATTGCAAGCAAAGCGTTCCACAATATATGATATTATATAAGTGGACAAATATTTGGAAATTTTACTTCAATTTGACCAAAAATCGAAAGCAGACCAAGAATTATAATGAAGACCGTTTATTATTGCATATTTACAGTATTTCAAATGTGGACTCTTATGACATAATAGTTGTAAACACAAATTCTAAATAGTTCGTTGGGGGGAAACAAACACAGGTGTTGTCCCCTAGTCCATCTGGCTGCTACGCCGCTGCACTAGTTTGCGCACTTTTCTTCGAAAGTTTCGAGCGCAGGCGCCCTGAGCCGCGATCTACAATACTAAAATTAAAGCTAACCTCTGTTAAAACCTACTCGTGTTACTGGTTACAGACAGAGGCGGTTATCCCGTGTTGGCTCTGGGGTTCGAGCCCCCTCAGGGAAAAACATACATATGGGTGGCAGGGCTCCCACAGAAATCTTATTGAGGATAACTAGCAATCAGGGAAAAACTTGTAAACTCGCCGCCTTCAATTTCGTTCCAATTCAGTCTTTATACAGACGTACTTTTGATGTTGAAGATGCAAGTGCCATTAAGATGAAATAAGCATAAAATTGATTTCGATAGATTTGCCCAAACAAAAATCACCTTGTCGTGTACCCGGTTTTACTCAATTATTTTAAAATATGCTATAACGTGCTCTAGCCATGTACACAGATTTTTTTTAATTCGTGATTGTAACGTGTGGGACAAATTCAGTCCGCTCATCCACCTGATTAATCAGGGCGAGATATGTGTAACGGCCATGCCAACGGGGGGATACGTGGGGACAGGGGTGGGGACACCTGTGGCGGAAGTATTCCAACCACCCGTTGAGGGATTGGTGGTCGTCCTCACACGGCCATCCACTAACTCTGCCTCCCAGACGCTTGGGATTTCAGGAGTACGACACTACTCCCGGCTGTATACAGATTTTACTCAATTATTTTAAGTTATGCTTCAAAGTGATCTAGCCATGTACACAGATTTTTCAGAAGACATCGACTTAATTTTATTAACAATGAATTCATTGACGGAGGAGATTTTAAAAAGAAAACTTTTTTGAAATAAATATAGAAATAAATATTAAGATCTGTACATTTTCTTGCTCTAGTTTTAAGTATATTAATTTTTAGATAAACAAAATGGCCCAGGCTCACTTGGGAATTTTTGACGATCGCCGCCGCTGGTTACAGCAAAGAGTATAAAAACTACGTAACCTAGAGATATAATGACGGTCGAAAGCAGTAAAGCAGTAAAGGAAGTTGTAGTAACCGGGGGGGGGGGAAGTCACTCAGTGAATTTGCACTTCAAATTTCGGTAACGCAGCGCCATTACGGCAGTTTTAAGTGTCAATCATTTTGATTTAGTTCAACATTCTTGAAAATTCCTTAAGGAATTGGTTACCTTTAGGACTTGGCAACGTTAGAGAACAAACTCCTTATTCTTCACTTTTTGAAAATAAACACCGAAACAACGAATCCACAAATTCTAACTAAAAAAATCACGAAACAGTAACCAATTACTGTCACTTTTTTGAATTGACAGATATTAGACAATTAAATATCCAAAATGCCAAATTTAGCACCTCCGCAACACCGTAACTGCCATTTTTCTCCGGTTTTATTATTTATTGTACTAAGTACTGCCGTAGTGGCGCTGCGGTACCGAAATTTGAAGTGCAAATTCACTGAGTGCCTTCCCCCCCCCCCGGGTTGCTACAACTTCCTTTACTGCTTTCGACCGTCATTATATCTCTAGGTTACGTAGTTTTTATACTCTTTGGTTACAGTTTATTTACTTTTTATTAGAGACAACGTCGAGAGTAGGGTCTTTGCCCAAATCCGTGTTTCTATATCCGTTTAGGGTTATACGTGTAAACGTTTTAAAAACCGTTTCCAAAACCGCCGTGCTTTTAAAAGTAAACGGATAAACGTATATTTCACATGTACCCGTGTAGTTTGATACGTTTACACGGACCTATCGACACGCTTATCTTAAAACGAAAATCCGTGTTTCTGCTGTGTAGCAAAGGTTAGGTACAAAAACTTGGATGTTACCAGAGCTTATTTTTTAAAGAAATCTACATGTTTTCCAATAATTATTAACCATTCCAAACGGTGTTTGATCTACAATAGGACTTTGACTTTAGATAACAGAGGTCTTACGTTTCCTTTTTTTCCAAACGCAAATTTTGTTGGAAAATATTAATTTATAAATCGTGCACTGTAACGGTCGATGTTATGGGCAAGACAAAAAGTTGGGTTTGGCAATTCGCGGAAAGAAAGGGTGACACGGCATTTTGCATTATTTGTGATGACTACACCAACAATGAGTTCACGTGTAAAGGAGGTTCGACAGGGGCAATCGGAAACCATTTAAAGAAGGTTCACGGCAAATCTCCGAGTGACCATCTTGGCGCAGTAGCTGAATTAAACCAGAAGTAAGTTACTTTTGTACTGAGCTCTGCGTAAACGATGTCAAAACTACAATGTGTATTTGGAATATTTAACGCATTTTTTTAAGGACGACGTTACTAGAAAGGGCGATAACGAGAGCGGAGATATTATCCAAATCGATGATCTACCCAGCACACCGTTGACGAGTGCTTCCAAATCATTTTCAATTGAGCCAGTACTTAAACGCAAGCGCCTTTCTACAGGGACTCGTAGACGTATTTGTTCTCAAGACCGTACCGAAAGTATTCATCAAGCCCTTGCAAAGATGATCGGTATGTCACAGCTTCCACTTTCGTTTGCATCGTGTCCGGGTTTTATTCAGTTCATGGAAACTGTGGAGCCCGGTTTTAAGATTTGTAGGGGGTCTGGTCAAAAAAAAGGCTGGACATGTTGTACGATAAGGTGAAATGTCAAATAAAAGAGGAGTTGAACGCGGTTGAAAATGTTACATGCACATCTGATTGCTGGACCTCACGAGCCCAACAATCATACCTTACGGTGACAGTTCATCTAATTGACAACCAGTGGACACCAAAGTCCTTTACATTGACTACTCAGCTTATGGAAGAACGTCATACTTCGGCCAACCTCTGCAACGCCATGGAAAACGTTTTGAAAGAGTGGAACATCTTAGACAAGACCATAACTGTTGTGACTGTTAATGCAGTAAATGTGGCCAACGCCGTTCGTGACATGAGTAGCCTTGGCATAAAAGAAAAAGGTGGGCTCACTTGTGCGGCACATTCAATTCAACTTGCCGCTAATAAGGCTCTTGAGCACAAGACCACCGTTGATGTCTGCCAAAAAGCCTCTAAAATAGTTGGACACTTTCGACCCTCAAATGTGGCAACATTAGCTTTGTAGACGAAACAGGTGCAGCTAGGATCTCAAAAACAGAAACGCATACAAAGCGTTAAGACCAGATGGAACTCGACGTTTGAAATTTTACAACGTCTGTTGGAGAATCGACTGTCCATTACCACTGTTCTAACCGACAGAACACTCACAACCAGAGCAGTTGCTGAAAAGCTTGACATAGCAGAGAGAGAGTGGACACAAATTGCCGAATTAGTAGACCTTCTAAAACCACTGCAAATGGTAACTACTATATTTTGTGGTGATAAGAGTTCACCAACGTCCATGGTTCGACCACTAATTACAAAAGTAGTTAAAAACCATATGCAACCATCTACATAAGTACAAGCGACAACCAAGAGCAAGTTCTCGCACGTCTCATAGCGGCCTTTCTGGACCCACGCTACAAAGACCTCGCGGATGAAACACCTGAAGTTAGACAAGCTGTTCGGGAATATGTCCGAGGTATGTTGCGCAAGAGCTCCGAGGTAATGAAAATGGATGTCGAGTTGCCCAAGGCCACACACACCTCCGCCCTAGCGTACCTTTACAATGACCCCTGTCCATCGCAGGCCAATGAAGATAGCCAGTTTGATGAATACCTATCAGAACCCCAACTGAGGTTCGATCTGAACCACTTAGAGTGGTGGAAAGCGCGCGCTCAAAAATTCTCCGCACTAGCCTCACTTGCGAACAAATATTGATGTATTCCTGCCACTTCAGCAAGTTCAGAGCGCACATTCTCCACGGCTGGTAACATTGTTACCTCCAAAAGAAGTTGTTTAAGTTCGGAAAATGTAAATATTTTGGTATTTTTATACCAGAATAGGTTGTTATACGTCTAAGAGGTCACAAAATGTCATTGGTGGTGGTTTTCGTTAAAATTTTGTATTCCTTACTCTATAATCTTTGAGAAATATATTGCTATACTTAACCTATCTTGTGCCATGCTTGTTTCTTGTTATTGGTAAAGAAAGTCTAGAGTAGAAAGGTCATAAATAAGAATAAACTATAAGTACACGACTGATACTTCATCGTGTACTTATAGTTTACTCTTACATATCTTAGCCATGGTTAAAAATTCAATCTCTATAACTAGAAATGTGGTAAAAAAGCTCCATGTTCCTAAGATAAGAACCAATTGTAAGAGCCGACTCGCTAATACAACCCTAGGGTTGACAAAAAACTTCGTTGGGGGACCCGAGTTGTCATGGAATTCGTTAACAGTCGAGCCATTGTGTCCAACATTTGGATCCAGCACCCAATTGCCGCTGTCAAAATCGGAGTTAGATATGAGAGTTGACGTTAAACATTGGCTCTTGTTTAAAATTGTACTGTCCAGTTTTGAGAAGAAACTCCTTCACTCATATCAGGAAAGACAGGGGTAAACGTTACGAATAATCGATTGAATGGAAAACCGATTGAACCATTAAACGAAAAAAAAAACGTTTATACGGTTATACGTTTTGAATAAATCGTGTAAACGGATAATTACAAAGGTTTAGTGCTATCCGTTTTATAAACGTACTTCACTTAAGAATACGTTTATACGTAGACACGTTTATACGGATAATAGTAAGCCCTAGTCGAGAGTCACTTGATAATTGTCCGAGGTTTATCTTTATACTTCGGAGTCGGATCCTTTACTAACTTGTAGACGACGAAATATTTCTGTCGAGCTAAAGTAACACGTAGTATGACATCTATAGCGTTTAAATGAAAATACTTAATATTACAATTATTCTGCTCAACAAATAGAGAGACAATTATGGTAAGTTGTTCGTTTTCTAGCAACGTAAGTACTGCTTTAAATATAATTGCTTCTAAGCATTATGTATTATATTATATTTACAGTAAAGCAGAGTACAATGTTTTGATTTGGACAATGCTCCCAGCCAAAGATTATGCGCGTTTTAGTATTGGCTAAACACGGTTTAATTTTCATCGTGTACCCGAACTTTGCAAATATTTATAAAATGAGTTAAAATGATAGTCTAGCACGCTATACTGATTTTAATGAATTTAAATTCTCGAACGTCTAAATACTTTCGACGTTGTTGATCAAATTTCAAGAGCGTCCTGCTTAATATCTCTAATAACTCAGTCAATACAAAGCGATGCTTAAGAAGTATGTACCAAATCAGGTTTTACAAATATTCGAAGGGTTTATTCTTAGAAGTCCTTAGAAGATTATTATTTCCAATTTTCCAAAGGAAGCTTAGCTCGTGAGACGAAATATTTCGCAAGATGGAAAGTTAGACACGGTGTAGTGTTTGAGGAAATTCTTTGGAGTGGCCATTCACGCTAAGCGACACGCTTTGAAATAACTTGGAGTTCCGACAACCAGATCTACGATTTCAATCGCGCTCAACAAGTCAACAAAGCTCAAAATACTTCGACCATTGGTAAACACGTGTCAGTGGCATATCGCCTAGGGCTCGGCATTTGGATAGGAAATTTTCCTTTCATTTCTTTTACATCCATATTCGAAAATTATCCGAATAAAAACTTATTTGTTGCATATTAAATCGTAAGATAGTCGTGAGTAATATCCATAAATTAACAATTAATCGAAATTTTTATGACTTATTGAAATTTTTGCGGTTAATTTATTCGTTTCCCCGAGTTCTCTTTACGCGCTTTACAGCTCTATTTTCCACAGTATTATGTAAGTTGAGCTGTATTTGCGGGTTTCACAGTTGGCCGCTCTTTTCGCGAAAGGGGGAACTTCAAATTTTTTCATCCTTTTATCTTGATTGTTTATTAACCGAGCTTTTCAGGCGGAGATTCGAAATTTAATATTGGCCTTCTTATTTTGATATTGCTACTGCGTCACGGGTGACGTGTTGATGACGTTTTACTACGAAAAGTCTTGGACATAAGATTAATTGGACGCATAAACTGAACTGAACTTCTACGTATTTCGTGAAGAATGAGCTACATAAAACCAAAGATTATGAAGTAAATGGAGATAAAACAACAGCAGCGCTATTTTGAAGCTCGGTTTACAGACGTTTTCCCCATTGTCAACCCCCTCGGTGGTGAACGTTTCGTTGCGGACCTCTACCGGTTGTTTTATCTCTTATTTCCTCCATACTCTTTGATAAAACAAGTTAAACAAGCGCAGCTTATTATATAGAAAGGACTTTTTAAATTTCTGCTTGTTTTTCTGCTTTTAAACAAGTCGGCCTACAATGATTTAAATTTATTTTAATTATAAACATTTCATTCACAAGTAGTGTGGGTCGCAGGCGGAAGCGTAACCGGAAATTCGACCAGCAACTTCACGAAAATACAAATTGAAATAACGCCCATAAAGAAAAAAATTTTTACGAAGGATTGCTTTACCTTTTTAGGGTGATATAACTAAGCTTTAGATTTTTTCAACTTCTCTCCAGATTAATACATTTTAAGGTGACATTTTAATTATGAAGGTGGCCTTAAAAAGGGCCGTTTTTGTGGTACTCTCCGCACACGGCAACTCACTCAGATGCTGTAGACGCAAGAGGGCAGGTTCGGATCTAAAAATATCCCCCGCCAAAAAAGAATAATGAGCGAAAATTAATTTATCGATTTTTTAATATCGAAAAATGTTTTTCGCAAATTTAATTTTCGCGAGAGCAAAATTTTAGACTTGACGTCCGCTAGATGACTGGGGCCTAAGGTGGTGCATTGGGTAATAGCCTACCTGATTATTTTTATTATTATTATTATTATTATTATTATTATTCAAATGGAATATAAGTACCGCATTTCGAGACATCAATTTAGCATAAGCTTTTTTAAAGAGAGGTTTTGGTTTGTTCATATTCCCTAGTCATTTCGGAGCGAGGTTATTTGCAACTTCGCTCCGTCATCGTTTTACTTTCATTAGAAAACAAGATGAGCTAGCCCATAATATACTTTCACTACACCCCCGAATTTCTGACTCCACCTTAACCCTATTATTAATCAAAGTCGTTAGGATTGGTTTGATGTAGCTTCAACGTTACGGACACGTGATGTTTTGACGTTGCTTCTAAGCGCTTTCTTATTGGCTTTTCAGATGAAGCCTTTAACACCCGAATTTATCAATTTTAAAAAGTTTGTAACAATGTCATTTCATCCAAAATTTTAATTTATATGAAGAGCAATTTCGTGTTTCATGTTTTTGGTTTAAAAACGCCGGCATTTCAGAAGATCTATAACGAAATGGCAGCTGCTTTTTCGTCTGTCATCTAAATTCACATTTTGCTTGATGGATCGCCATTTTTACCCACTTTTCAGTATAGGCGTAATAGGCTCCTTTTACCGAGGGTTTGCTGCTGAGGGAGTGTCTCTCTTACACACGGGTTTTTCTCGGGATTGCTGTCAGAAGCTCGTTAAAAGTCTCAATTTCCTAAATGGCACTGCACCTTCGACTGTCAACTGTTCAAAACTATTAAATACCTCCAACGCCCCCTCACGGACGGCCCTGGGACTAGGAAACACTGGGAGCAAACTATTCAATGTGTCTTTATGCAATACGCGACGGAGGAACCCAAACAGCTACGTCAAACACGCTAAAAACGTTAAAAGCCATTTTAATCATGATCTTAAGTTTCGAGAGATTTCATAAGACACGTTAAATAACTGGTATTAAGAGAGTTCAGTTTGAAAATCAGCGGCATTCAAATATTTCTACAATGCCATATTGGCGTTTCAATAAAGATCAGTTTGCAAGAATTTTCAATAAAAATTCATCATCTTTGTCAATACGTGAGCGGAAACTCAGAACAAAATCTTTCGCGTTTGTTTTTGCGAGCAGTTATCTCCAAAGTGGTTAAAGGAGGTTTTCCGAAAGATGCTGCTTCTACACAACCTGATAGTGATGCAATTTGAAAATTTCAAGTTAGGGCTCGGCGTTCGGATAATACATTTTCCGTTTACTACTTTTATATCCATATCCAAAAATTATCCGAATAAGAGTTATTTGTTGCATATTAAAATATAAATCTTATAATAGTCGTTAATAATATCCATAAATAAACAGTTGATAATTTTTTTATGATTCATTGAAATTTTGGCGATTAATTTATCCGTTTTTAAAATGGAGTTGGTTCGAAATAAATACTTAATGATAAAGATAACATATAGAAACCAACCTGCTATTGCACTGTCCTTTTTGAGGCAAGTAAGTGTTCTAATATACAGGGTGATTCAAAAGGTTTGCAAAAATTTTAAGGAGTTGATAGGGGTGAGTTGAGAAGTATGCCTGTTTTTTCTATCCCCATTTTCCTACGATGAGTTAAAAGAGCGCCCGAGAGCTTCAAAGTGGGGCCTATTAGCCTCAGGAAGTAGGCTGCAAGAAGCGCAAAACCAAGCAACAGGGAAATGCGAACATTAAGGTCTCGGATCGTGTGATTGGTAAAAAAGGACTTGGTAAACAAATCGAGGTAACCAGCGTAAACAAGTAAACTTAAACAGTATTTTAAGTCCCTGCTGCTCGGATATGCGCTTGCGGCAGCCTTCTTCCAGGGGCTAGTAGGCCACACTTTGAGGCTCTCTGGCGCTCTTTTAACTCATCGTAGGAAAATTGGGGGAAAAAACCGGCATACTTCTCAACCTTTTGAATTACCCTGTATAGTTTCCATTTGGGCTAAGTACCATAGTATTAATAACTTATAAATGTGCAATGTTGTAACGGTATCAGGATTCCAATCTTGACTACACCGATGGTTTGAACCTGAAAAAGAGCTGTTCGATGGCTCTCGGAATTGATGTCGTTAAATAATTTACTGGTGACCCAAGACGATAAAAATTCTGTAGTCCCAGGGTAGAGGTTGTTGGGGATAAAATTATTTTTAATGCACAGGTCTAAACAGCACGTATCGAACAAGATGGTAATGACCGTTGATTTGAAGAAGAAAAACCTAAAACTCCGCGAAAAAGGAAAAGGATCAACTTGGACGATGAAAGTTCACCTTAAGTACAACTTCCAAAATAGGTATTTCTTTATAAAATTACAACGAATGAAATTCAACTGTATTCCGATTTGATCCAAATGGTTAAATTCAAATGGAGTTGCATTCATTCTGGATGTACAGTTCGAACCAAGTTTAGAAATTTTATTATTATTACGTTTCTCGTAGGAGGTAGTATTTTAAACGAATTTAGAAGTTGTGTCATCTCATTTCAGAACATGCTTAAAATAAAACTTGAATACTAGTTGATCGTGGGCTTCAAACGTATTAAAGAAATAGAACTAGGACTTCTGAATTTAAAACAACATTTATTAATAAGTTAAAATCAACTTAATAAACTCGCATAATGAAAAGCAGTACGGTTCTTTTATAGAAAAATAATACAAACAATAACTGAATTGGCTAACAATTATCAAAAAGCTTGTTTACATAAACACAAATTGGTTCCCCGCCAAAAAACGAACAAAAAACGTAGAGGCCAACGTATAGATAAACCACAATCCTAATTTGCTCATAACCAAAAATTTACCAAGTAATCTACAAAGTCATTTTTCCGTTCTCGGATTAATTTTAAAGATAGCATTTGATAAAGAAATTGACTGCCCTACAACTGCAAGGCAATCTAAATGCTAAATATTGGCACAATGACCAAAACATTACATTTTCCATGAAATTAAACAGATTCACAAAATACTCACAGATAATCATAACTTAATTCGAGTGAAACCCTTTGAGGTTATATTTTAATGCTTTTATTTGTACTAGATGGCGCCAAGTTACTTTTTGACGGTAAGTTAAATATTACCTACCGACTTATTACAAATAACAAATAACACTATATTTAAACTATGTTTCTTGTAAAATCTTTAAACAACAGTTCAGTTCAGAAAATATTTGGCATATATTACATACGAAAAAATTCAATATTTTTAAAATAAAAAGGGCTATGTTTCAGACTACTCAGGCCATATCGTAAGAAATCACTTGATGTAACACTCTATGTATTAGCTCTATGGCTACGGAAATTTGTACTTTACCTTAATTAAGTAAATGGCAAAAACCTTTAAAGTTCTTTTGATAAAAGATCAAACAGTGGAAATATGTTCTTCAATGAAAATGTCTTCGTAACCAGATTGAGGAGGTGGCTTGTAGGTTTTATAATCCAGGTTGTAATAGGCTTTGTACTTGGTGGATTAAAAGAATCCCGTCTCCACAGAGATCCAATTTAAATACTTTAAACAACGGAATTCGAAATATTTGGCATTTTTTGTTATCATTTTTCCAAAATCACCATAGGTAAAACTTTTAACTAACAATATTTGACAATATTTATTAAAGTGGTCATTATAAACTTGTTAGGCTCACGCAAGAAACGGGTTTAATAAACAAAAAGGGTTTGTGTGCCCTTGAGCTACGTTTACACTTCTACGCGTTTCGAGCAATTTGGTAATATTTAACTAGAATTTATACCATCCACTATTGTAACTCTGTCTGATTCGATAATTTAATTTTTGCGAAAGAGTTGAAACAATGAACGAAAGAGACCAAAGGATGACGATAATTAAAATATATGTTAGAGTACATTCGTCGCGGAAATTATACACTTTCAATTAAATAGTTGTTCAAACTCCGTGGTTTTAGCTTCCTTTGCAAAAGAAACAATGGGGTAAACGTTGTCGCAAATTCGTCTAATGGCCGCCAGCAAAGGAGATTCTAGTGGAAATGGAATCTTTCTGTAACGTAAGTAAAGCTAGAATCAGTTGTAAAATCAAAGTTACAATGCGTACGATAGGGGTGGCAAGCCCTACATTCCACGAGAGCCAACAGCTCCCTACAATTACCTCTACAAGTTGTTTTTAATGGAAATGGGAAACCGAAAAACTAGGGAGACATAACTTACAAACTCAACGCAGAAGGAGCGTATCCGAGTTTTCATCCAAGCCCAGATCGAAGCAGCTATTATTGCTGGAACACTTACATAGGTTTTTGGGCGAAATAAAATAAACACTACTGTAAAACCAGTTACATTAATTCAAAACACGAACCAAGTAAGTGTTTGTAGAATATTATAAAACAATGCCTAAAAACTCTCCATAAATCAAAATATATTTTAGTAGGGATTTGAAATTTTCAGGTCAGGTAGCTTGTGCAAAGGGACATTTGAAATGGAAAAGTTCAATGACCTTGAATCATGTTTTCAAGGTCATTCAAAAATTATCTCGATAAAATTTTAGTTTAGAAACTGGGTTTCAATTTTAGAAAGTGTGAGCCATGACCTTTTAAGGTCTAATTTCCTTGATTTTTTTCCAATTAGGTGTAGTTCAATTTATCTGATAAAATGTTCTATAATTTTTTATGTAAATCGTTTTAGAAACATAAATAAAAATAAACTTGGCTATTTTAAGTAACAAACTTACTGATAAAATTTAATAATGGCGCACACATTTCGAATTGCAAGTTTCTAAAGTCTAGGTCATTCGACATTTCATTGTGAAACGTCCCCTATCATGTCGATTTCATCGCTGAAACTTCGTTTATGAAACTTTGCCAATGCTTTCTTACTTAATTATTAACACTTAAGTTTGGTCTTTTAGGCATTATTTTTTAATGACCTTCTTGTTTTGGCCTTTAATTTATCGACTTCTGATTAGCGAAATTGCAAGAGTCTTATTCCATTTAACCTTAATATGTAATGGCGCACACCTTTATAATTGGAATCAAGATTCTAAACTCAACGGTTCCCGAGATAATTTTTTAATGACCTTGAACACATAGTTGAAGAAAATTTTCCATTTCAAATGTCCTAGTGCATGAGCTACGTGACCTGAAAAATTCAAACCCGTACGAAAAATAGGTCTATGTTCATTAACTTTGGATCGTTTTTTTTTATCTACACCCTGTATAATTGCTATAGGCAGAGCGGTAGAATTCTTACCCTGGGCCTTAGGAAATTTTCGAAAAATTGTCGTCTTAGTTATCAATTGTGTTATTAATTTATTCTTTTTCAAGAGTGTTAGTTTTCTGTTTAATTTATTTTCTGATTATTTTTTGGAGAACCTCTGATGATTGTTGAAAGATTATTGATCTAAGTTGGTTGTTTTCTATAAAGGTGTGACAGCTTATCGACTCGCCCTTACGAGGATTTCAGTGTGAAAAAAATATTTGAAGTTCATTTTTCAGAAGGGCCTGCCTCGCATTTATACGCGTGGATTAACTGACAATTTCCCATTGTACTAGGTACTTCAAGGAGTTTGCCTTATTTAAATGCATGGTCACGTGTATCTTGTTCGAATGACGTATATATAGGTTACAGGGACTCAAACTATCCCCCCGAAATAGATCAAAACGTAACATTTCTTTGAAATCTCAAGTAGCTTTTAGGTCATAAAGGAGATGCGTAGTTTAAACGCCATTCAAAATGAAATCCACGATACGCCCTTGAAGTGTTTGACCACAATGGCACGGTCACTATTTGTTAAAAGACTCTTATTAAGAATTATTCAATCATCAGTTGATTTCAGGCTCTTAGATAATTCGGGATGTATACACTTTCATAATTTTAAAATGCTAATTTTGAATCACAATTTTGTAAACATCCATTATTGGCTGATACAATTTCTTTGTTTTGGTCGCTCTTTACGAAAACGTCATTGCAAAAGCAGTGCCCTATAGTGTTTCTAAGCTTCATGAAAAACCTTAAAGATCCTTCCATTAGTGACGGGGGAGAGTCCATTAGTTTTAAAATTTGATTAACGTCTTACATTCGACGTTCGTGCGGGACTATTCGCGGGACGGTAAAAATGGAGAATTACACATTCCTAGTGTATACAAAGATAAGTTCGTCATAATGCGTATAAGGAAGTAGCTTTAGCGGTACTGGCGAACTTTGTGTTATCTTAATTTTGGAACTAGATTGATGAACATTTCCATTTTTACAATGTAACTTATAAAAAGTTTATGCCAAATTATTATAACTTTAAATTATTATTTTATTGTTAACATTAAAGGTTAGACTTTAAGTAATAACGCCATTACGTTTCGATCCAATTTTCTCAACAGCAACATTCTAAAGTATCAAGTCAGTGACATAAGGGGGACGCAATGGTGTGACTTTTTTTGACCAGTTTGAAATATATATACACGTATAAATAAGATAATGAAAACTTACAGAGATGCGAGTGACTGCAAATCCACGAGTACAATGGGATGAGGGAATGTTTTGATCAAACAGCAAAATGAAGTCATCAAGGGAGTTTTCTTTTGAGCAGCCAGCAAAAATTGACTAAATAATAAAACACATTAGCATCGACTGTCCACGATCAATCAACTCTTCTAACGCTCAAACTAGGAAAGTTTACACAGTAATTGCAACCGTGACAAATTATTTGGTATGTCGTCTAACATCACCAAGATTTATTCTACTGTATCAAAATCAGATTAATCTACTTTTTAACCCACTTTTCTTTAAACGAAAACCTAATCGTTTTTCACAAAGTAAATCAAAGTGTAAACGTTTCAAAAAGCAAAGCCAGTGGGCCGCTAATAAAGATGGGTGGAAATTAATAAGCCAGTTTTCCCTACTTCAACAGAAAACGTTATAAAATTTATGCGTTAATTTATTTCACTCAGGAACTAATATTCAACTCTATCATTACCTTTGGTACCCTCTTAAGAAACGAACCGCGCCTGAACCCACGACCAATAGCATGACGCGAACTGAACTAAACTTGTACGCGCACATTTTATTGTTGGCTTGGAGGTAGCGTGTTCGTCTCTCAAGCGACAGACCGATGTTCAAAACCAGGTAATTACAGTTAACAGATTCATTAATATTAAGAAAAGCATTACGTGTTATTAAACTTAATGAAACGCTTTTAAAAGTAAGGAATGGAAACTTTTATGTCGTGTTTTGAGCAACCCAAAATATAGCTGAAATCAACTTGAAAACAACCAAAATAGTTTCTGGAACATTTATAAAAATTATAAATTATTTGATAAAAGAATGTGAGTCTCATTTTCGTTTTAATTTTTTAAATAGAAAAGTGATAGAATTTGGTTCCTTAGTTTTTTCATGATTCCTTAACAGCCAACAGAATAACGGTTCATGGGTGAAATACATTCAGGGTCACTGTTTTAACTTTATCCTGGTCGCATGTTTTAGTATATTATAGCAATGAATTTGAATTTGAATTTTATTTCAAGGTCAAATTACTGGCAGCAACACGATTTAATTATTTATTTCTTCTTACTATTTTTAACTCCCAAATAGTTGTTGAAATTGGTAGCTTTTTCTTTGTTATTAAAGGGTCTTCAATACTGTTCTTGGAATATGTGCGGTAACATTTCCAATTAATTTAAAGTTTCCTCAATAAATACTAGGCTCCGCCCAATAAATCAAAACAAGTCGTTCTTTACACCAATGAAAAATTGCCGTTAGCTGGTTCTTATCAAAAGTTTTATAATTTCTTGGTTTTACGTGCATGTATTGTATAAGAATAATTTAACTTACAAGTTCTTTGATCAGATTAGCTTGGAAATAGGTCGTTTGTTCAACCTGCTGATTTTATTCCCCCTCATCGACCTGGAAGTCGTATATACAAAACATTATAATCACCCTTTTTTACCACGTCGTTTTTGAAGGGGCTATCAACCTCGTTGACGTACGTAAAACTATCGATACGCTCATAAAGTTCTAGCATTCGCCGTAAAGAAACTTGGCGCTGGGTGTAACTTCTAGTTAAGCTCGGCCAGATATTTTCTTCGCTTTCAAAATCGAAAGGCCACAGAACAGTCACGTGACTCGGGCTTACGTTCCTGATTTACAAAACATTCGTCTATTTAGCCCCACATTAAAAATTTAAACGATTCAGCGACTTTTAAAACGACTTAGAAATTAAAAATTAATGCTTGATTAGGTGAAATATTGATATATTATTGAATGGAAGGATAGAATTGAGTATTTTAAGAACTCGCTTTGTTACTAAAGGTAGTCATTTCGAACTTTATTAAGAGCAATCTTTAGCTTGGCGTCAGAAGATGAAGCTACGCTGCGTAAACGAAGTGAAAAGCCCTTTTAAATAAAACAAGAGATGAGAAAAGACAATTCAACTCACTGAAAAATGAATCCGCGCCGGTTCAACGATGCCCTTTTGGGTAATTTGACCAAAAGGCTATTAGCTGAGGATCTGCTCCAATTTACGAAATCACAAAGTAAAAAAGGAAAATTCAAAGGTGGTTATTTCGGAAATTAAAGCGTTGAATTACGCTTACAGGAAAGTCAAGTTTCGGAATGGTTTCATGGGTGAAGGCGATAGATCGTGAATTTGATTATATTGAAGCCACCTGTCGTCGAAAAACAGAAACACTTTTAAACAAATTGAAATTACAGTCGAAGTGGTTCAACATCGCATTTAAAATACTTTGCTTTAAGACGCTTTATTTAAACCCTTTCTTTTTTAGCTTAACTATTTTCGTTTACCAGATTTAATTGGATAACCAAAGAAGACATATTAAGCTCACTTTCAAGCCAAACCCAGTTAACAAGGTTCGGCATTTAATTTATAATCACAATTTTTTCCTTAACGCTTAATTTTATAATTCAAAAAGCGTGATGGCGAGTGTCTAAAAAATCTTCGGTCCACTAGCTCTCTAAACAGCGCGTTTCTAAACTTTCGCACGTACAAACGTTTTTACGCGCGTAAAGAACAATTCATTCTGACGCGCTAGTGATAACCGCTTCACACAATATTTTTTGCTTCGACGCAAACAATTTGCGCTGTATTTAATGCTGGGTGTCCACTAGAGTGCGTCATAATGCATTTCTTTACGAAAATGTACACCAGAAAATTCACGATTTTGACGGGTTGTGTTCTCCTGCTGCGGGGTGCTGTGTTTGTGGCTCCTAGCTGTAAACTTAGGCTTACACCAGTTTTCGCATTGACGCTCACGAAAGCGGTGGTTTGGCCATTTTGAAAAACAGCCCTTGAATGGAATATATTCTCGTCCAAATTTTGTGTATTTGTATTTCTCAGCTAATTGCAGTATGGGGTTTATTTAAGCGTCTATTGTTCACTAAAGTGTAAAAAGTGAACTTACAGCTCGTCCAACTTGAACAGCGGTTTCAATAACTTCGGATCCATTATGGAAATTTGGCAAAACAGCAAGTCTCTGTAATTGAAACCGTGGGAATTTAGTATTTATAATTGCGTAATTACGAATGGAAAATGTTTTCGTTTACGTAGGGTCTAAGGGTATTTTATATGATTTCAAACTCTAATAAGGAAAGTTTCTTTAAAGAAAAGTTCAATTTTAAATCTTAAATCTCTAAAAGCAATTTGTTCATTTGGAGCAGTATGTGCATTGTAAGTTATATTCACACAAGTCATAATTTTTGCTCAACTTCGTTGGTGAGAGGTGGTTCTGACTCTAGTTGGCAAAATTATTGCATTTTCATTCACAAGTTCCACCAATAGTTGTTGAGATTAACTAGCGAATAAAAATACTCGTTATCCTTAAAAATATACTATTTCTACAACAAAATTTGTCAATTAACATTAATATATATTCTATTAATTTTGTCGAAACCAACGGATGTGAACGTAAATTATGAATATTTGATATTTGGAGCTAAGGTGAGGTCACAAAACCGAACGTTCTTAATCTTAATTCACACGGATAAATTAGGTTAGCGAACTGTCTTATCCAACATTGTTTGGCAAAAATTTGAGTGTAAGTGAATACGCCTTACATTAATTGAAGTTATTTTTACCAAAGTTCCTACCGAAGAGGGCCGCATTCAAAAAGTGGAAGACCCACTTTTGCCAATTCCGATTCACTTGGTGAAATTCAGTGCCTTAATCCTAGGACGATATGACGCCAACGGAAAAAGTTGAATGCAGGCTTAAAATCCAAATCCAAAAATTTTGAAACTTTTAATCCCTAATCAATCACGATTTAATAATTTCAATCACGATTAAATAATATCAATCGTGGTTAAATTAATTTCAATCACGATTTAATCACCGCAAAATTAATTTCAATCACGATTTAATCACATTAAAATTAATTTCAATCACGATTTAATCACGGTAAAATTAATTTCAATCACGATTTAATCACGGTAAAATTAATTTCAATCACGATTTAATCACGGCAAAATTAATTTCAATCACGATTTAATCACGGCAAAATTAATTTCAATCACGATTTAATCACGTTAAAATTAATTTCAATCACGATTTAATCACGGCAAAATTAATTTCAATCACGATTTTATCACGGCAAAATTAATTTCAATCACGATTTTATCACGGCAAAATTAATTTCAATCACGATTTAATCACGGCAAAATTAATTTCAATCACGATTAAATTCATTTCAATCGCGATTAAATTAATTTAAATCATGAACTAATTTTAATGGTAGTGTATAAAACTATTCGCCTGACCGAAGTTGTCCAAAGTTACACCACTAGCAACCTCTGACACCTACTGCCAACAAATATAGAGCACAAAATTGGCAAAAAAACTTCTCGATACAAGCCAAAATGTATTGGCTTTCTTATTCCAGGTTCTTGTAAATTAAAAATGGGAAAAAGATACTTACAACTCTTTTAAGTTGTGGTGTCTCGGGAAACAGCCTTGGACCATTAAAATTAGTGGGTTGCGACCCAGAACTCTGCAATTCAATAAAACATTTTTGTATATACAGGGTGTTTCAAAAGGTTATGCAAAAATTTTAAGGAGTTGTAGGGGGCGAGTTGAGAAGTATGCCTGTTTTTTTCCCTTTTCCTACGATCAGTTAAAAGAGCGCCAGAGAGCTGGAAGTAGGCTGCAACTAGCGCAAAACCAAGCAGCAGGGACTTTAAATACTGTTTAAGTTTACTTTTTTACGCTGGTCTTTTTTTACCTATCACACGAACCCAAACCTTAATGTTCGCGTTTCCCTGCTGCTTGGTTTCGCGCTTGTTGCAGCCTACTTCCAGGGGCTAGTAGGCCACACTTTGAAGCTCTCTGGCGCTCTTTTAACTCATCGTAGGAAAATGGGGAAAAACCGGCATACTTCCCAACTCACCCCTACAACTCCTAAAAGGCCTAGGTTTTCTTCTGCCTGTTTTCCTTTAAGTTTACTTCCCGCCGCGCAAATATCCTGGTGGTAGTCCAACCGCAGAACACGTTGGCCTACCACCAGGATATTTGCGCGGCGGGAAGTAAACTTAAAGGAAAACAGGCAGAAGAAATCCTAGGCCTTTAAACTTTTTGCACAACCTTTTGAAACACCCTGTATAGGTGAAACTATACTCGAGGTCACTGTTACCTTTGACCATTACCAATATCCGAGATTTTTTAGACCCTGCCCGAAATAAAGTTCTCTAAATTAAGTGATATATTTGAAATATTATTAGATTAGAGTTAAGGGAAATTTATAATATGCCACTAATACAAAGTAAGAGCGAGAAAGGGCTTGTAAAATAATAATATTTTCCCACTTAAAAATAGCCGACCGCTTTAGTGGGCAGGTAACATTGATTTCGAGGATAGAAGTCCCCTTAAATAACGTAAACAGGTAAAATGAAAGGGCGCGTTCAATGAGTCCTAATGAGTATGACATGTCCAAGAAGTATTTAAAAACAAATAAGGGAAAAGTTAATTTAACTGATGCGTGTGAAGAAGCAAAACTGTTTCAGACTAGTAGAACATAAAAGTTCAACGAAAAAAGGGAAAAATATATTTTTAATTTTGTAACAGCAAGATCAAAGTTACTGAAATTTCCAGTTTAAATCAAAAATAGCCATTTTCAAGGTCAAGATCACTTTGTTTATAGTAAATATATTTTATTGCGATCTTTTAATACATTTTCTAAAAGAGCCCTCTAAAGGCAGGCTAACTCCATACAACTTTTTCCTAGGCACTTGGTAAAATGTTTCTCTGAATGTTTTTAAGCTATGTAAACTTCATTTCGCCAACATGAACTCATTTCGTTGAGGGGATGGGAGCTCATACGCTGCTGAACTATCGTCTGTTAACAACAGGATTTGCTTAGTGGACGATAATCCAACAGTTGATGCTACGTAGTTCTATGTACAGTAAAAAGTCCATCTAAAGTAAAGCAAAATTGAAACTCACAGCAGTTTTAATTTCTCCAAAGAAAGAAACTTTCCCTTCTCCAAAATCATCAGCCGGTTCGACGTTAAGTACCTTTTTAAAGGAAACATTATTTTATACTTCACTCGCGCAGTCTGTTTGAAATTTTTTGGAAACTGAACCGGAAGAGTTCGTGGTTTCCGATTTAATTGTTCGATAGAATTTGGTTTTGTTTTAGGTTTGGATAGTTCGGGTAAGGTTGGGTTCAGTTGGGTAAGAAGGTGGTTTTAAGTCTTTTAACGTAGGTACGTTTAGAAAATGAAACTAAGAATATTTGCGTCTCTACTTACAAACTGACGAAATTCGGCAAGTTTCGGAAAGTGTTCCATCCCAAGGATTGCGCATTTGACTTCGTTAATACGCTGTCATGATATATTAATATATTATAAATAAATTAATTTTTTGTATAAGTGGAGAAGTTAATATTTACAGAGTGACGAGTGAGTGTGGAAAAGATACATTCTTCGTTTTCAAACTCTCAAAGTTGTTTCCAGAAATGTTCTGTTTAACACCGTCTTCCGAGCGAATAAAATAATTAGCAGGAAACGCTAGATTTATATGTCTTTCAAGAGTTACATGATGTACAAGCATAATTAATTTCAACCCTGGTTAGTCCACTTTATAATTACGTCTTTAATCGCCAAAGAAGTAGACTACTTTCGCGCGCTCACCAACGAAACGACTTGAAGTGCCCTAACTTCTAGAACTATATTCGTTCAGTGGTTGGGCGGGGTTAGAGATTGCTAAGCTATAAGACTGGACCGTGTAATTCAAAATTTTTTACCTGTTATAAAACTTAACACCGTAACGTTTTACAATAGAAATTTCGTAATGCATATGTTCGCTAGAGTTATTACTACACGACAGTATGTTACCTCAAAGCCACGTAAGACTACGTGTGTGAAAAAGGAAACTGTTTGCGTCGTATTTCGAGCAAACAAACTTAAATCAACTTTAGAGCGCCCAAAATCTTCAGCGCCCGTTTTCCTAGAAGTTTTATATAATAAATATTTGAATTCAATATGTGTTTCTATAAAATACGTTTTTTTTACTTCATTAAGTATATTTATAGATAGACAGTGCGCGCTCTAGTCGATAAAGATTTTGGAATTTGAAGCCCACTTGCGAAACGTGCGTGCCAATAAACTACGAAAACGTTTAAGCCCGTGACGCGGAGAAAAACATTTGATAATTTAATTTCTTTGTTTTATTTTTTGGAAACAAATATTGAAAAAAATTGGGTTATCATATTCGCTCCTTGAAATATAAAATCGATAGAATTAGATTACGACTTTTGCAAATCCCTTTGGAAGGTTATTCTGCATATTACTTCGATATCTGCTTTTAAAAATCAGATAGATTTAATTTCGATATTTGATAAGAAATAAGATCTGTTCTGATCCGGTTACTTTAAAATATTCGTGAACGATAACTAATGGACATTCTTAGCTGCTATCTGTGAATTTAAAAGATATCCCATTTGTATTTTTAATATTTTCTATAAAAGGTTTTTTTGGAACTACGGCAGGTAAAGATATAAAATAAAACAAGGTTTCTTTCAAAAAATAAGTTGTCGATTAATTACTGAAAAATGTTTTGGTCAAGGTCAATTTGCTGAACACTATTACAAACTTATTCTAGATATCATTAGATAGTGCCAAAGATACTAGGATAGCCGATCTGGTAAATAACAATTGTTATTTACCAGATCGGCTATCCTAGTATTAAAATAAATTTATCTAAAATATATTTGGATCCGATTTTCAAACTAAAAAGGAATTTTATCTGATCGGCGCAGATAATGACGTGAGATCCCGAATCCGATATCTGAACTGTTTTAAAATACACTTTTATCATCGGATCCGATTCCACTTGAATATTCGCGAATGAAATAAATTATCGGTCCTACCCATCGCCATAACGGTGGTGCAGTTATAATTTGGGAACTATTCATTTTTATTACTCAGACTAGCTTCATTAGTATTTCATTGCGTAGAAACGAAGAAGAAGAACAGAGAGCTCTAAAATTAAAAATACGACGAAAAACCTATTAAAATGTTTTTTCTTTCCTTAATTTTACTGTACTGTAATTTTATTGGCACTGTTATTCTAAGCTATGGCATTCAGGGAAAACTTACAAATAAAATAATCACCGTTTGTTTTCACGTACTTAGTTGGAAAAGTCAATTTGTTAATAGTTTGGTTGATTTGGGTACATTTGTTCGAATTTCATTCTTCCGAACGGTGGTACAAATGTCCGAATGCCGGAAAACAGGATCGTATGTGTTCATTTGCCAGAAAAATTTATCACAACTTTTGTTTGTGATTTAGTCGTTCAATTTATGTTAACTTTACTGGCGAATTTCATTTCTTCGAATAATCGTTTGTCCGTTTTTTCGAACATTAGGAATTGGTTGTTTTTTTAATATTGTTAATATAAGAAAATAGTAACATTAACGTGAACCTAACCTAAAATAACCACAACATTCAACGCAATTCCCACTTACTAACAAACAACGATATTTACAATGTAGTTTTTATTTTTAATTCTTGCACTAAAAAAAATCCGGACCAAAAAAAAACAGCAATAATAAATACTAATTTAGCGACAGAATTCGGACAAGTGTTGCTACCGATTCGGACGAATGAAACAAATAAGTTGTACAATTCGAACAATTGAAACATTTGTTATTTCGGTGGTTTGGACGAATGAAATTCGAGCATTTGTTCCATCGTTCGGACGATTGAAATTCGAACAAATGTACCTACCCCGTTTGGTTACACCACCCGTTGGAGAAACTCGTATACGTGTAGATTAAGCGGAATAAAATTGTGTCTACAGTCCTACAAGTCTCTCCTACACGTTCGAGGACTGGCTTAACGTGTCTAATGACGCTGGCCCAATCGTTTCCTTCCTTACATTATTCTACTTCAAGGCTTAAGCAGATTGTATTTATACTTACCACTTGACCTATTGTCAGAGTCCATCTTGCGTTTGGAGATGTCCTTCCGCCTGATGCAAGGATTAATGGGGTACCAAGGGAGGAAACCCTTATGACAAGGCATCAGGCTGCGAATGATCCTGGCTGTTGCAATGTCAGAAGAGTTGGACAAAGTCCCGGTGCTGCTTTGATCATGTTGGTGTATGACTCCAAAGACTACCATCATTTGTATGAAGATGAGAAGGAGCTTCATGCCATCCACTTTGATCTCTGAATTATGTTTGGTAAATAATAAGGAATAAAAGTAATAATAGGTTGGAAATATTATTAAAAATATAATAATATTAATAAATTTAACCAGAATGTATTTTTTTCTACTAAGGTCAGAATGACTATGTTGAAATGATCCGCATCATGGGTCCACTAGTGCGAAAGGGGGAGGAAATCTGTCACCGGTGTGTGCTTCAATCATTTCGGAAGCAGATCGTTTTTGCAGCCAATAAGATACCGAGCTGATTGGATTGTTAAGGGGGAAAGAAACTTAAGGAGTGGGGGAGAGATTGGCAGCGGAGATAAAAACCTTCTCAACATGAAGTCGGTTTTATCCCATACAACCGAATTTCCATTCGACTGAATCAATATATTTCTAAAAATAGCACGAAAGTTGGCGGGGTCCCATTCAACCGAATAAAGTAATATCTGATTTGGTAGATTAGGTTAGGTTAGATTGGATTCATATCGGTTTGGACAATAATAGGTGCGTTTGACTAGGTACTGCCTTCTAGATTGCCTTATAGACGGCCCATCGTGATAGCAAAAATGGGGTTGGGGTGGCGCCGCGAGCCCCCAGCGCTAGAGCGAATCGAGTGCGTGGCGTCGTCATGCGCCAGTACCTAGAATACATTGCACGTTTTATAAGTCAAACCGACCATAAAGACATAGTATAGGGTACAGTATAGGCTATAGATTTGGTTGAGCTTAGGTAAGGTTAGGTTAGGTTAGGTTTAAATACTTCAAAATCGTAAGATTCGGCCGAATGGGAATTCGGTCGTATGAGTTTTCCGATAAGACCGAATGTATAGTAGTTGTATGTATTTTAACTTTTATATATTTATTTAAAAATGTATCGCCAACATTATATTGAATGAAAACAGCGCAAAACGCGGTTTTCCGTCGATTGGAATCTGATTCAATGGTACATTCTAACGAATGGGATTCGGTCCAATGGTATACAATCCAAAAAGTTATTCTCCCTAAATAGAAATAATTATGTTCTAGATTAAGAATAAAAACACGTGAGACGCGTAGTCGGAAAATCTTTCAGAGTTATTTCATCTCGCCCAATTTCGGACCTTACACATTATACGGCATCATTATGGGCCACTGAAATAATACAACCTTGTTTATGTTTGGTAAATTACTGTAAGGGCATTATTAAAAGCTTGCTACCCCTCCAAATAGGGTTTTAATTCATCCTCATTTAACAGCGGAATTTGGCCGAAAGCAGCGTTTAGGGTTTTTTACAGTGTAGCGAATCAGTTTTTGAAAAAAAAATGTATTATATACGAAAATGTACCAGTAGTTTTCGTAGCAATGTAAATTACGAGTAAAGTTAATAAGTAATTAAATTTAACATTATCACTGTTCAAAAATTACCAAGAAAAGAGTCATAAAATCGATTAAAATCAGTTAAATATGTACAACCAACTGAATTTAAATTCGAGTTAAAATAAATACATATTTTTATATAAAAACCTTAAGCCGGAACTGACATTCTTCATAAATAAACCACGTTTTTAGACAACCATGTATCACGTTAAAATAAACGATGAAAGTTATAGACACATGACGGATAAACTCTGGTTAAAAGATGAAATTTATTTTTAAACGCTATTTTAAAACGTAGTGAGTTTAAATTCAACTTTTAAAATAGTTGTATTTCACAAATTTGAAATTAAAGATGATTATTTTTCTAATAAACATTTACTTTAGTGGTAATTAGTGCTCCATTTTCCATTCTATCGGTAATGGATTGAGGGACAACTAACTCCCAATTAATGGGCCCAATTGCCCAAAATTGAAACAGCTTTATCAAGGGCACGATATCACCTATCACTTTTTATTTCTATTTTTAACAGTGCAAATGGGCTCCAAGTGAGCTGTCCTGAAATATTTTGATAATAACCAACAGTAACTTTCTTACTTTGAAGAATTAAATTCAAAGAGGTGGTAATTTATTTTACCCTACAAATCAAATAAAGAATGGTTTATTTAAACAATGATTTCCAAGCTTTAAAAAATAACTTCCCACAACGTTTTTGCCTTCTAGCCTTTCTTATGTTGTCACGGATAATCAAGTAAACACAATCCCCTGCGCTAAGGATATCGAGACCTCTCTTTAACCACGCAATCACCCCTTTTTTGGCCCCCAGTAGGGCTCGTCGAACACAAATTGATACAGCGCAAGTGAAGGCTGGCTGCTTTAGTGCCGTGGGATTAATTGTAGATATTTCAGTTAAAGATTTCAAGATAGGCGATGGAAAAGTGGATTCCAATAGCGCTGAATTATTAATATTGAATTGGTAATAATTGAAACTTCACAACTCTGAGTACGACGATTGTTAGGTCCTTCGAATTAGCTTAAATCCTAATATAAAAATCTTTAATATAATATTTTTTTTGATTGATGCTTTGTAGAATTTAGCGGTGCATCCGCATTGGTAACATGGTAAACATTTAATAGTTCGGTTATTTCAGTCAGGTCGGACCAGGTTTGTTTCGGGTCGGGTCGGGCCGAGCCGGGTAAAATTTATTATATTTTTTTCGGGTCGGTTGGGGTTGGGCTGGGTCAAATTTATTTGTTTTTTTTTGGGTTGGGCCGGGTAAAATTTATTGGTTTTTTTTCGGGTCGGGTCGTATTGGGCAAAATTTATTTTATTTCATTTCGGGTCGGACCGGGTCGTCTCTATTTTGAACCGTGGCTGCTCCTCCAAACTGCAGCCTGGAAAAGATGGGCACTGTCATATCTTTTTTGAATATGATACTTTTTTTGATCGATTTTAGAAATTTTCTTTTAAATTCTATCAATTTTGAAATGATTTTTAACACAAAAAATTATAGACAAAGAAAAATTGATTTTGACAGTTTTCAGAATACCGTAAAAAAATTGATTTATTTGTGATTCCGCATATTTATCGTTACGAAAATTTGATTTTAATGGGATAGGACACGTGTCGGCATCTATTGAAAAAAAAAATATAAATGATATTCATTTTTACAGGTCAAGTGAAATTTGATTTGAAAGTGATAGAGGTCGCTATCTACGGAAAAAAATTGAAACGAGATTGATTTTTGTAGGTTAGGTGAAACTTAATTTTTGATAATTTACGAAAAACTAAGTTAAAATATTGATTTGAATTTAATATAATCTTCGGCTCTCGGTCAAAAAGTTGATTGCTAACAGTCTTTTTCATTTTCCTGCTTACGTAAAAGGGGGGAGAGGTAAACCGTTGTTACCTGTCCGAGGGGACTTTGTACCCTAGGAGGGGTTATACAACCACCATGTCTGTCTGTCTGTCAGGCCTGCGAACGCGTTCTCATTTTCGGGGCAAAGGGTAATCACTGCGTACCCAGTTTCTTAGAATCAGGGAAAATGTTTTTCCAAAAGCGCTACCTTTTTGTCATTGGGTGTAGTATAATTCTTTAATCGGCCGGGATTCGAACCCGAGCCCTCTTGCACGACAGGTGAGCGTTCTACCGCAGAACCACGGATACAGTTACGATTCCGAGGAGAGGTATATTTTGGCTTGCCAACTTGTTTTTCTTTATACGGCAGTTCGTCCATGCTTCCTCTAAAGCATATCTTTTGACGATAGTCACGTGATTTCGCGTGCAATGAATTATTTTCGGCATGGGTAAAGCACGGCCAACTTTGATGACGCGCTGTTCGCGCTTCATCGAATTTGGCCATGGGCCAAGTAAAACTAAAACCAAAACCAAAACCGTAGTTCACATTGTTCCGGTGGATTAGGGATTAGCGTTGTAAATTTCTATTTAAGGTATTCGGAGAAAAAAGTGCCTATTTGATTTTGATTTGATATATAAACTTAAGTGACTTTAGTGAAAAATTGATTGTAATTTGATAGAGGTACCTTGTAAAGATTTTTGAAAGAAACTAAATTGTACTGGTAGAAAGTATCATTTGATTTTGATTTGATATATAGACTTAACTATTAGATAAAAATTGATAGGACTTTGATAGTGTTGTTTACTCAAATGTTTTGAAAGGTAAAAATCTATTTGACAGAAAGTACTCATTTTTGATTTTCATTTGATATTTAAATGAAGTGGGGTTTTCAAAAAAAATGATCGAGATAGTGATAGTGGCGCCATCTTAATGATTTTGAGAGGTAAAAAGATAGATAGGAAAAACAAGTGCAGGACGCTATAAAGGGAGGGAACACCGGATTGGTCGATATTTGAGCATGCGCAGAGACCGTTGTTTGCTTGTTGCGGAGAAACCAATAAAAATCACGATCCCACGTGGACGGTGGAGCACGCGGCGCCGTCTAAAATCACTGTCCGTTATATTTCGAAAATAATGGCTGAACAAATGCTAGTTTAACTAGAAAATTAACTCTAACTTCGAGCTCGATAAATTACAACACAAATTATTAATTGAATGAAACTAGAAATGGCCTCAGTGACTATTAAATTTGCGAAGCGGTGAAGATGGCAGCCATGCAGTCATGAAATTTTCCCCTTTTTTCCTACCCCAACTTCCAAAAACTTTCGGAGCTGTTGCAATTTATTTTACCGTCTATTGAATAATGGATATGTAAAACTTGATAATCTTCTCTTTAAATCATTTGAATTTGGGGAGTGGGTCTACATTCTCCCGTGTTTTTGGGAAGCGAGAAAACCCTAATCTTTCAAATGATTCTGTGCGCTTTTAATTTACGAAGATATACATTTTCTCTATCGGAAGCACCTAAATAAATAAATTAAGAATATTGGTCTGTGCGCGGCAATTTGATTTCTAACAGTTTTAAGGTTCTGAAACAACTAGTTGAACAGAGACAAGACAGTTCAAACGTGACCAAAAATTAAAAAATGGAACAATTACCATTTAAAAGCTACACGGGTCCGCTGTTAAAAATAAACGTTTATAAAACGATTAAAGTTAGACTTAATTTTTTTCAAACCATTTACGTACTATAAAAGGTCTATTAATTGATTTAAGACCCATTTTACTCTTTCATGTTAAGTACAATACCTTTTCGGGTATTGAAAGGAAAGTAACCTTTAAATTGAACCTTTTCACTCCTTGTGGTAATGGGGTAATGGTATAACATAAAGTTATGTTCTTACATAAAGATGCCCATTTAAATCTTTTAAAAGAATGAATGAAGCGTTGATTTAAGAAAATCTTAACATAACTATGTGGCAAGTAAAGCTATCAAATAAAATGGGTCATCCAAGGCTCACCTTTGGCTGGCAAAATGACTCTTTTTTGGATTGAATTGCTTTGGAAAACAATGCGTGATTTCACGTTCACTAGATAAGTCTCTCGCGTTTCTGTTTCTAATCTGCTCTTTCTGTGGGCTGATCTCGTTGAAGAAGAGAAGCTCGACAGATCTGTTTCCTTCCCTTCGTCTCTTATGCGGATGATTCTTTATCCAAAGAGCGCGGCTCTTTTTATAACATCCGTACGCTAGCCCTCTGGCGGGATGCTGTGCAACTTATGTCCGCTCAGCTCCATGATTAGTGTAAATCCCAGATGTACATATGGCAAATTGGACAAAACAGCTCGAATAATTTTGGTCAATTTTAATTGTGGCTATCGTCTTTTGGGATATAATCGTAACTCAAATGGATAATTAAATTAAGTTAACAGATACGGAATGGCGATTTTTAAATTTTATTGAACTCCATAAATGTTCAAATTTCGATTACACCACCTAAACAATCCAAAATTTGGTCACTGCAAGTGGAATTTTCTACCCACTTGTTGAGTTCACCTCTCGGTGAGTCAAGATATTTTTAGTTCGATTGGAATCAAATCAATTTGTATCTTTAATACAATTGTAATTTAGTTCTATACGATATATGTAAACTGATCGATCCAAGCGTTATTCTAAAAAAACGACGTGACTTAAAATTGTGAAATTTTCAGGGAATATATACAACGCATAGTAATCAATTGAATTTGTTATTTTAAGAAAAATCTAAGCATTTTTGTGCGTTTTAGAAAATTTATTTTTTCACCGGCAGACTTAATGCGTTAGTGAGAAAGTTCAACAGCCTTGAAAAAAGTAAGCATACAATTCGTTCGATCAAAATACGGTTATTTTCCCCTGATTTTTGAGACAAGTTGGCAGTAGGAGGCAAAGCTTCTTTTGAAACCAAAATAAGCAAATAACCAAAATGTACGTTTGTTGGAATTAAAGCTTAAGGTTTTCGTAAAAAAATCGTTTAAAATTTATTAAATAAAATGAAGAATAAGAGTAGATGATTGTAGGACGTAGTATATCTTTTTCGACCTAAGCATATCTACCGCTATTGTTTTAGGAATGGACCGGTACGTTGGCCTGCTATAGATCTCCGGAATTAACCCCGCTGGACTTCTTCTTGTGTGGCTTTATTAAAGACAACGTCTACCGTTCACCCGTTTGAAATTCTACAAAGCACGTTTCGAAATATGCTTCAACGTACCCAAATGTGTATCGCAGCAGACGGCAATTAGTTCAAATATTTTTGTACAGTTTAAACCTTATTTCGGAAGCTTTAATTCCAACAAACGAACATTTTTCTAATTTGCTTCTTTTGGTTTCAAAAGAAGCTATTGCTTCTAACGGCCAACATGACTTCTTTCAAGCTATCCAAACAAGGGGAAACATAACCGTATTTTGACCGAACTAATTGTATTCTTGCTTTTTTCAATATGCTCCTCAACTTTTTCATTGACACTTTTTGTCTGGACTTACCGGTGGAAAAATAAATTTTCTAGAAAAGCACAAAAATGCTTCGATTACGTTACGTCGTTTTTGAGAAAAACGCTTGGATCGATCAATTTAAAAAACCCCGTAGTTTTTATTAAGACTGCGTTAAAATTCACAATCTAAAATGTGTTATATTTGATCCAATTTGAATATATAAAATTTTACTTCATTTTGATTGGATCGAAATTATTTGATATAAAAATAATTGTTTTTTTGAATCGTCTTTTGCTTTAGATATAAAACAAAAAGGTCATTTTCTGGAAATGGAGTTTTATAATCGCTTCAAGTAGCACTCCATAGTACTCGAGCACCCTCAAAAGATCCTTAACCAAGAGCTGTGAATTTGTCATGGTATACGCCTTAACTTATATTTTTCAGAAAACAATTACTCCTATCATAATTTTGAAATTTAATTGCCAGGGCCAATATGCGAAAAGCTGAGGCTCTCTACCATGGTGTCGGGTTATAGCACTTTTAACCATCAACGGCGGTAGCGCATTGATAGACGTTACACTTGGTGTTTTTACTGCCCACTGTAACACTAACTCCTAAAGAAAAAATACTTTTCATTCGACATAAACTCAACAATTTATGCTTACTTCACAAATTTTTTCATAAGAATCTGGTTCTTGGCATTTCGGACTATTTTTCCCTTGACTCCCGTTCTCGAACTAGGGGTCACTCCCTCAAACCAGTCAAACCCTGGGCGAGAACCACTTGCCACTTAAATTTTTTCTCCCACTCTGTTGTTAGTGACTGGAATACTCTCACACAATCTATTGTTTCTATTACCGGCTATTTGCAATTTCGTTCCTCTTTAAGTGACCATTAACAAACCTCTTCGTGACCCCCCCCCGTCTGTTTGACATTATTCGGTCATTATTGTGTATTTTTCGCTTTGCTTTTCTTTTCTTAATTCACTTGTTTTGTATCCTTGTTTTTTTAATTCACTGTACTCAGTAAACACCACTGTACCGACATGTCTGGGCATAAGTCGTCACGGCTTGTCAGACCATTGCCATTTAAATAAATAAATAGATAAATAAATAAATAAATAAATAAATAAATAAAAATAAATATTAACAGTATTGACAATATTGATCTTTAACAGTATTTTGTAAATTTGTATTGAAATTTAGTGGATAATATGGTGTTGTGGCAAGTAGATCAATCCCCACTTTAGCTCCTGAAGAAAAACGAATTAAGAGGAACGCCGCTCAAAACAACTAGCTGAGTTTCCGTCCATAGGACGCTCTTCTCCGCTAGTTACAGAAAAAGAGGGAAGAAACTTGCTACCATCGCAGGGTGGGGAAAATGATTTTCGTCCTAAATATTCGAAGCGGATGCGGCGGAGATGCCGAATCGGAAATGAATCTTGAAACGCGCTTGCAATTACCTGACTGTGCCGAGACATCGCGATTCCATAAATACCCCAGCAAAGCGACGTCTGAACTCGATAATGTCGGCGCGTTTTCCAAGTCGCGGAGAGTACACCTACCCTATAGAAGAAAACTATTTGTCTGAAGTCAGCTCACCGTCAACCTTTAACATTAAATCCGAGCAAAAGTGTTACGAACGAAGCTGGAAATTCAACAGGTACGAAACTACCTTCAAGGCAGCGTTGCCAGACGTACGATAATTATCGTACACGTCGATAATTTCGAGCTCATTTTTGGGACGTACGATATTTTCAATACTATATAATACGCATTTTTCTATAATTCAGCTTGCGCGTACGATAATGTACTATAATTTTTAAATTGATTGAAAAAATGAGATATTCAAACGTAAGTTTTCAATCCGTCGAACTTTAAGTGTTATTAAAATATTTGATTCAACAAGTTTAACGTCAGTTTTTCACAGAAAATTCAAATTTACCGCCAGTTTTCAGGCATACTATTATGTATTTTTGAAATCGATAATTTTTTGGCTCTGGTACGATAATTTGAGTTTCAGGAATTGGCAACGATTGGAGACATTACCAAGTTAACGAGGTCTTGTCGCTTATCCATCCTATTTATCGAATCATCGTGTAAGGGTCAGTGATACCTAGGAGCAACCAACACAACACCCCACACAAGGAGAACGCCACCCGCCAAAAGTCGTGGATTTTCTTGTATACATTTTTCATTGGCTAGACGCTTTAGCGCCTGCTGCCGTCAGAAGGGGAAAATTCGGAAATTGTCTTCCCTCTCCCCTTTCCGTAAAACGTTCAGCGTAAAGGCTCGTGACGCTTGTCCAATAAAATTCGTACACAACCCTTCGTTGGCGTGTTTAAAGGCTAGCTGCGTTCTCCTTGTGTTTGTTGCTCCAAGGTGATTCCGACTACTATACAGAGCTCATATTGAAAATAGGTTCTGTAAAAATAAAGATTGGTAGACAGAAAACCAAGACAAAAAGAGAATGAGAAGTTCTTGTTAAAATTTGACATAATGAAGCTCTCTGTGTTAGAAACCATTGCAGATACTTTTACTTGGAACAATTATCTGACGCAACCCAATAAAGATTCGATCAATATTTACCAAAATGAATAGTAATGAGACAGAAAATTCCCACGAAACAATAAAAAGTAAGAAGTATAAAATGATTTAACTGGGTTACAAGCTTAAAGCAACTGTCGGCTCTATCATTGCCACCTGTATTATGGAAAGGCCCCTGTTATTAGAGATGACCATGAATCTATCCGATTATTCGGAAAAAGCAACTTTAATGGAGAGCGTGGTGCCACCTATTAATGGCCAAGGAAGTTAAATACAAAATAGCCAAATGATAAAGTCGCCAGAGAGCCATTGTAGAGTATTATATTTAAACAACTTATACACTATTTTGAGGACTTTAACGTAAATTATATATCCCATGTAAAAATATTGCTTATAATTGCTGTAATGTATGTTATTGACCATTTAAAAACGATCCAATCCACGTGGGAGTAGCTATAATTATCGCATTTTGGGTCAAAATGTGGCTTAAGCATCTTGTTTTGATGTCGACGATAGCGACATCTGTTGAAAAAAGAGCTTCTTGACGTCGAGCCTACACTTGCTTTAAGCTTTTTAGTACATGGACTTCACATTCCAAAAACTTTACCGACTTCAATAACTATATCAAGTTACGTAGAAAAACATTTACACGTGACTTCCCACATTTTATAAAAACACCTATTGACAAAATTTCAGTTGTATTATTTCCTCATATTTTGCAGTAGTTAAAATTAAAATAAATTTGAGAAATAATCATATTTAAGAATGTATAATTAAATATAAGCTTAACAAAATATACGATTGTAAACATAGTGGTTTTAAAGAAGTCAAAAACTGTAATTAGTAAAGGTGGAGTGTTTCCATTTCGCCGAGACTGTGACCCTTGCATATCTGTACGCCCATTTTATAGCAAAAACCCCTCAACACCTACTTCACTCCATTTCTTCTGGGGTTGGGTTGCAACCCGAAAAGGACAATGTCATTGGGTCCAAAATTTAAAATTCGGCTTGTTTACTTCATTGGTTTTAAGAGGGGTGAAAGGTTTACTCAAGGAAAGGTGCAGTAGGTGGAGTTCGATCTAGCTCCAGCATTCAGATGGCGTTGTAGTTTTTGAACGCAATTGATTTTGAAACTGAAATGTCTGAGAAGAGGCTTAACACTAGTTAATTAATAAATTATTAAACAGGGTGATTCAGAGAAGTCTGGCACAAATTTACTGTCGTGTTTTTGGGTATCAAGGAGTGAAAAAGATCCGATGAAACGTTTTCCTAAATTTAACCGAAAAACGGGCAGATGTGCAGTTTGTGTTATTCCTTGGACCCAATTGTTTATCTTATCTTTTTCGATAAAACCAAAACTCGGGGGATTAGTAACTTGAAAAATCCTAAAGGGAATTTATTCAATGGGCTACGGTTTTGCCATGTGAACGAAAAATGTTTTTGACTATATAAAATGTAAATTTTCCCATTGAAAATAACATGGGATTTTGACCGATTCCAAGATTTTGCTAATTTTGATCTTTTATTTTTCAAATCAGAAAATAATTTAAAAAAAGCAATTAATCTATATAAATAAATTTCCATCAATTCCTACCAATTTTGATCGTTTGGATCGAAACTATTGATTTTGATAATTTGTTTCAGTGTTATTAACATTTTTTTTAATTTTGAAAAAAAAATTTGAAACAATTTTGAGATAGTTATTCGAATTAAGTTTATTTTTATATAATTTTTACAAATCTTTAAAATTGGGCTAATTTGGATCTATTATTTTCCAATTTTGGTCAAGTTTGATCAAATTGACCAAAATAGTTTGTTTTTCAAAAAATCGCAATTTATCTATACAATAATCCAATTTTACACAACCTATAAATTTCCGTCAATTCCTATGAATTTTGATCGAAACTACTGTTTTTGATCAATATTTTTCCAATTTTATATTTTTTTTTCAATTTTGAAAAAAAATATATTAAACAATTTTGAAATATTTTTTCAATGTTTGTATTTTTTTATTTTTTCTCACATTTTTTTCCAATTTAAGCCATATCGGTTCATTTGCACACATTTGGTTCAAATGTGATCAATTTTGATTTTTTGGATAATTTTTAACAATTTTTTATAATTTTGCTATTTTAATTTTTTTTTTACAGGGGGGACCCTTGGAATCGGTCAAAATCCCATGTTTTGTTCAATCGGAAAATTTACATTTTATGTTGTCAAAAACATTTATCGTTGCCATGGCAAAACCGTTGCCCATTGAATAAAATTCCTTTATTATTTTTCAAGTTACATGAAGGTCTAGCAATCCCCCGAGTTTGAACGAAATCGGTGTGTAAAACCTCGGGTCGTCTCCTTCTGAGTGACTACACCTATAAAAACCATTCCGGGAAGGCCGAAATATTACCTCTCCTCGCAGGGCAGGATTAACCCCAATATCTTCCCTAAGCAATTTAAGAATATTTTGCCCCCCCCCTCCCTCATTAGTTAGTATACGCCGGACTCAGGAAAAAAAATCTTATTTGGAATCTTGGATAATACTAATACAGATGCATTTATATATTATTTATATTTTACTCCGTAACTTCATTTTTTAACGTGTATGAGATACATTTTGTAGGATAAATTTTTATATTTTTTTAAATTAAATTTTATGGTAAATCCGCCACTGAAATAAGGTGAAGCGTCTACAGCAGTACAGCTGACATCGGCAATAGTTCTTTTTATAATATAACCTTGGCCATCTTGTTGAAATGTTGCCTCCCCGCTTCAGCTGTGGATCCGTTTTCTCTCCCACTAAAGAGCTTATGAACTCATTTTTAGGCATTGGATGAACTATTCCAGGGCATCATTTCAACAAGTTCGGCAACCGTAAAGACATTTTATAAAATCAACTATTCGCCAAAACGACTACCTCAGTACCTCTATAATTATATTAGATACCGCAAAACTGGTGGCGAAAACAAAATGGTAACACGAAATGTTTTGACTATACTAAAGTATAATAGATGATGCCAGACTACCATTATTGCAAAATGTTTTCCGAGTTATATGTATTTACTGAACTGTGAGTTTTAATAAATAAAAATTTTACCAAAATACGTGACTTTAGTATATTTAGTATAGTCAAAACCTTTCATGTAACCTTTTTGTTCCCGCCACCAGAGCTGCGGTATTCAATATATTTATGGAGGTAATCGTTTGGGCGAATTGCCGATGTCAGTAGACGCTTTCAAGGAGTATATTATTATAAATATTATATATTTATACTGATATAGTTATTTATTTATTTGGTTCCATTGTATCATTATCACATTTTTTAGTTTTTCCTAATGAATAAAATGTCGATGGTGCCCCTAATTTCTATATTTCTTGATGCCCTAAGCAATTGCTTTTTTTGCCTAATGGTTAATCCAGGGCTGTCTCCTCGGATGAGTTTGTCCATAGAGAAATAACAGGAGGACCGAATCCGCTTTGGGCTAGCGTCACCTGGCTGTCGTACTGTACTAAATAGCACGGCAAATTTAAACTTATCCTCTAATTCTTCCATGGTTTGTCTGTGATATTATTTATTTTCAATTCGAAGACGTTTAAGTTAATGGCTCATTTGTAGAAGGTCAAAGTGCTAAGAGTATAACCCGGGTTCGATTCCTGTCCACGACGATATTTTAAAATAATTAATTAATTTTAATTTAATTTATAAATATTAATAAAATTATAGAATAAATTGACGTAGAGGTCGGGGTCGGTTAATTATTATCCATGTTTAAATTGATTTTTTTCGGGGGGGAAATTTAAACAAAGAAATTTACCGGTTAATATTTCGGAAAATGATTAAAAAACATGTATAATTCGGAAAATGTGAGCTTTAAATCGAAAAAAACGTCGTTTTTAAGATTAATTTTACAAATTTATCAAAAAATTAATCGGATAATTCAGAAATCTAAATTACTTGATCAAAACGTTTTACGAATAATTTTGAGAGCTTTATCTATTGAATAACAGTGAACCATCCCCGACCTCTAAATTGACGTCAATAAGTAAACAAAGCGTAAGGGAACACGGACTTTCTGCAAGGCTGTTAGTCTAAATATCGTTGTAGCGTATGTTAAACCTTCTGACGCGATAGCGTAGCGGTAAAATATCCGCTTGCTAAAAGTATGATTTGGGTTAGATTCCTGGTCGCAACCGTACTTTAAATGAAATCAATTAATTTTAATTTATCCTATAAATATTAAAATTCTTACAGAGTAAATTGACTTTTATAAACTTATTAATGTAAATTCATTATAGAATAAATTGACGTTCATAAAAACGTAAAGGAAAACGGAATTTCCCCCAAGTTGTATGTGTCGGTGGTTTGGTGGTAGAACACTCGCCTGCCAGGCAGGAGGCCCCTGGTTTCTAAACCGACCGTTAGCGCTCGGACCGTCGAAAATATTAATAACTAGTAGCTTTCGAAAATTGATACTGAAACGTATACCGTGAACATTTGGTGGAAACTCTGCCAATCACAAACACCTCCGATAGAATTAGTTTCATCAAAAATCATCTGTTATTACATAATCGATTTTATTAGTTATGATGTAAAAGGTTTAGTAGAAATTTACTTCATACCAGTAAAAATGTCATCAAAAAGGTGTTTGTAATTATTATTGTAATTTGGGTGAGTTTTCAAATGTTTCGGAATCGCAACACAGATCAAAGCCATCATAGTCTAAATTACAAAAAAAAATTATATTGAGGCAGTTAGGAAGAATGAATTACAGAAATATTAATATTACTCACTTTTAACATTTCATCAATTAATTAATCGTTAACGTTTGAATTAATTGTTTATTCAACTAAAATTGCTAAGCCTTAGCTTAAACCTTTGGGATCTCCACGACCCACGTGAGTCGACACCAGAAATTGACCGGAGAGGAGAGAGGAGGGGGGTGAAGCGCGAGCTCAACAGCAAACAAACTAGCGGCCCTAACATTAGTTTGCGTGTCCAGGGCTTACCCGTTCTTCGTCTATGGTTGAATTTGCTACGTCAAGTCTAAAAACAAACTCCCGGGAAAATTAAATTTGCGAAAAAAATTATTTCAACATTAAAAAAACGATAAATTAATTTTCGCTCCTTATTCTTCTTTGGCGGGGGATATTTTTAAGTGGAACCTGCCCTTTTGCGTCTGAGCGAGTTTCCGGGCGCTGAGGGTACCGTAAAAACGGTTCTCTTCAAGGTCACCTTCATTTAAAAAATGTCACTTTAAAATGTAATGATCTCGAGAGTGCTTCTATACACGCAGTTGAAGTAAGCTCACGCTATATTAAGAATGGCCGGTAGGCCATTCTTATTTAAGGGGTCAGCGCGTTTTCCTATGGCTAAAATTAATACAGCCAAGCGCAGGAGAATCAATAGTCCGGTCGCTAAAAAATTTTAAGACTTTATTTTAAGCGATTTTCATGCCCAAGATTCAGTATTGTGGATGCCTAGCCGAATTATTCTTACTGTCAACAATTTTTGTTTCCAGCACTACAATTAATATTAATGTAACAACGTTGGTGTACAGTACAGAGATACCCATACGGATTTGTTGCTACTGTCAACTTCAGCGAGAAACGTGTTAGAATCCCGTTATATAACGAAAGTTAGTCGACTGTAGATAAGAACATTCGTACTGTTATGAGTTAGTGTACCATTTTTGACATGGAAGGCCAACATTACTGATCAGCTCGTAGCCAGTTTCCCGGAAAATTGCAAAAATAAAAGTTTGTCCGTCTTCGAGCTAACGTTGATTTTCGCACTTTACTCAAGAAATAATAAAACATTTCGTATGGGAACTTTATTTAAATCTCATTATTTATACGTAATTATTTTTAAGTAACAATTATCATTTTCGTAATTCATTTAATTGCAATTTAATAATAGTTAACATTTAACCGTTAAGCCTTAGCTTCGTAGGGAAAATTAGCCTGTAGAACCCGATCATATATTCTAGGTTAAAACTAACGTATTTAGTAGTACCAGAAATAATTTGGTGGAAAGTGAAATTTTGTTTGGAGTTAATTTAGTTTTATCTCTTACATAAGTTTTTTTTACCCAGCTAATTTTTTCAGAGTTAAAAAAAAATAATAATTGAATTTTGATTTAGGTGTAACCATTTAGCATTGTGAAAATAATTTTGAGAATTTTAATTACAGTAATGAAGTATGGTAAATATTTGAATAATTTTTCATAACAATAAATGTTTTGGGCATTCAAACTTAATCCTCTATGTAAAGGCGTCTTAATTATTCAAAAGCTTAAAGAGAAATTATTGTTATTTGAGGATCAGTAGTGTACGAGCCATACCGTTGTAAGGTAGTACAGCCAGAACAGGACTGGAGACCCACCATTCAAGTACTGTTGATAAATGTGCTTACTTACACTAAGCGCGTTAGAATTGTTTTTAGATTTTTAATATAATATATATTCATATTAATTGCCTTTGTGGCTATTTTCATTTACAATGTCTGTGTACCCCATTCTATTATAATATAAATTACACATGGTTGGTTTTTTATTTGAAAGCTCGGCAGAGTTGGAAAACTCTTGATACATGATTGAGATAAAAGTAAACGATTAGAACCTCTTCACAAATCACGCTATGCTACCCATAAACACTATCTCATCAAAGGTCTGTTTTTGATTGAAAGTTTTACTAAAATTAGCATATTTCACTTGCTTACTAGAACCAGTAACAGTTATTCACCTATTATCTTGTTATCCAAGTCTTAATGGCAAATTAAACCTCAATTTGACATAACCAATTATCATCTTTATTTCCCAATGTTAAGTAAAATATTTAAAATAATATTCAATATATTAAATTACATTCAATAATATTAAAATGTATCTACAAAATATTTTTAAAAATAAAACCTATTTATTTTCTAACTTATGGATTTTATTTTCAATTATAAATTTTAGTAAAAATTTGGGGTGAAGTGTAGTACAGCGGCCTCATCGAATTTGATATTAATTTTAGTTGCGCCTGATAGACCTTGTCACGTAGATGTCGAGGGTATTTTTTATTTTGGCCGCAAATGATTATTTAATTGTTTAACTTAATTTTTTTAATTTTAAAAATTTCTCATTTTCATTGAATTTTATATTAATTTTGGTTGCGCCTGATAGACATTGTCACGGAGATGTCGAGGGTAATTTTTATTTTGGCCGCAAATGATTATTTAATTGTTTAACTTAATTTTTTTAATTTAAAAAATTTCTCATTTTCATTGAATTTTATATTAATTTTGGTTGCGCCTGATAGACCTTGTCACGTAGATGCCGAGGGTAATTTTTATTTTGGCCGCAAATGATTATTTAATTTTTTAATGTAATTTTAAATTTATAATTTTTGGGCATTTGCACGTGTTTTGTTGTACTTATTTCCGTCGTGTGTTCGCCGGCAACACAGTTTCGGTGTCCTAATGAATTCCACGTGATATTCCCTTATTATATAAAACAGTTACAGTTTTTGTTCATTTTCTCGGTGTTTTCTATTATTGGGCCACTTTGTTTCTGGTTGAGATTGAAAGTATATACTTGATGCGTAAGGCTTGGTACTGTCCTCTAGGTCGCGTTATAGATGGCCCATCGCTTTTTTTAGTATTAGTTTGGGGAGGCGCTGCGCGCCCCCAGCGCTTGAGCGAAGCGAGTGCGCGGCGCCGTCAGGCGCCAATACGGGGAGTTTAGTAACGTCTTTTACGTGTTTTGGAAGTAATTATCTTCGTCGGGTTGTCGCCTACACCACGGCTTGTTACTGTTTGTTTAGGTTTCCACTCTACTAACTTTTTAACATTAAGTTAATTAATTTAATTATCATTTTCGACCCAAAAACAAAAGTTTCGTAATCAACGCGTCAAGTGCTACATTCTCCGCCACCCAAAAATACAAAAACACGGTAATTTCCTACAATTAGTACATTTTTAACATTAAGTTAATTAATTTAATTATCATTTGCGGCCCAAAAAAATTGTTTCGTAATCTGCGCGTCACGCGTCAAGTGCTACATTCTCCGCCACCCAAAAATACAAAACCACGGTAATTCCCTAAAATTAGTACATTTTTAACATTAAGTTAATTAATTTAATTATCATTTGCGGCCCAAAAAAAATTAGTTTCGTAATCTGCGCGTCAAGTGCTACATTCTCCGCCACCCACAAATACAAAAACACGGTAATTCCCTAAAATTAGTACATTTTTAACATTAAGTTAATTAATTTAATTATCATTTGCGGCCCAAAAAAAATTAGTTTCGTAATCTACGCGTCAAGTGCTACATTCTCCACCAAAAAAAACCACGAAATTACATGAGGCCGCTGTAGTGCAATTTTGCCAAAATTTGCCCTGTGATGCAGATCAAAGGGACAGCTATGAAATAAAAAATGCTTTTATCAAAGCAGTTGGAAGGTTGATTTAAGGGGTAGTTCGGATCTATGAAGGCACAGATATTGGAAATGTTTTAGATTAAAGAGTTATTTTTTGGAATTATTTTAAAAAGCAAAATATATTTCTAAAATAATTTCCATAAATTTTCCCTAACCTTTTATATATTTTAAAACCATTTCCTTAAATTTGAGCCTTGAAACTGTAACAGTAAACTGAGAAAATTTTAAATTGTAAAGGATTACGTGTAAAATTTCAGCATTTAAATTGCTGAAACTAAACTAGTTAAGAAGTCATCAATAAAAGAGATTTGCAATCAATTTAATCAAGAAAGTTATTAAAGTTAACATGCCGTACATTGTAAACCCAAAGTTACGACTGAATGACTTATTTCAATTTGACTAAGTCTTTCTTGAAAGTCCCTTTAACAATTCAAACAGGCTACAGCAGTGTAACTACACACATTTCATCAGGCCTTTCTAGAAAGAAATGTGGTCATTTTAGTGTAACTCTATTGCCAATTTTTTTTACTACTACTTGACTTGGATCTTCAGTTTTTCATGATGTATGCCAAATTTAAATACTGTTGCATAGTTCTACTTTAAACCATAAGTTTAAAATAATAAGTGCAGACTTGGATAGATAGAATTTAGTACATGTCTATTTTAGAAATTCAATATGAGAATTAGCTTACATAGAAAGTTGCAAACTTCTTTAACCGTTAAATTTCTTATGTATTTAAACAAAATTTTTATTTAACACATAAAACAGCATATTAATTAAGGTTATAATATTTTGCAAGTAGTCGTTTAGTTGGAAACACCAAACTGCAGATTCCAATTACGACAGCATAGCAGACGTCTATACAGGGCTTCCACATTTGATATCTAAAATTTTCCTCTTGCGATAATTTCATTTTCGCGTTTTCGACATAGTAATTCCCATTTTTTATCCCTCGCTCTTAATACTAATTTATTTAGATATTCAGATTAATTCTTAAAATTATTGAAAATTTACGGTTTTATTTATTACAAAATTACTTAAATTTTAATAATTTTGCATATTTGGATATTTAGATTGTGACTTTCATTACTTTTATAATGACGCTTTATTAAATTTCCATCGCTTTTCCCGTGTTCCATTTTAAATTGCATTTTTCCCTTTCAGCGTTTTTAAAGGTTGAAAAATTCTGGAAAAGGAAAAATTCCCCGCATATGGAAGCACTGCGATTATAGCATTGAAAATCAATGCCAGAAATAAGCGTTTAAAAAATATGGTGCCTTATCAAGCAAAATAGCTCAGCTCGTAGTATGTCTTTTCTTTAAAATTTTTTATCCCACAGCCTTATTTTATATCCATGGCGGCCGATTTTAAAATTAATTTTAAATATTTCCATTAGAATATACATCATTCTGAACTTAACACGCGTACTCCTTTACAATATAAAATTTTTTTAGTTTACTGTTACAGTTTCAAGGCTCAAATTTAAAGAAATGGTTTTAAAATATATAAAAGGTGAGGGAAAATTTATGGAAATTATTTTAGAAATATATTTGGCTTTTTAAACTATTCCAAAAAATAACTCTTTAATCTAAAACATTTCCAATATATGTGCCTTCATAGATCCGAACTACCCCTTAAATAACCTTCCAACCGCTTTGATAAAAGCATTTTTTATTTAATTGTTATATCACCCTAAAAAGACAACGCAATCCTTCGTGAATTTCGCTTGTCAAATTTCTGGTTAAGCTACTGCCTGCGAGCCTCACTAGCGGTAATTAAAAACGTAAATAATTAAATTTATATATAATCAATTAATGATTAGAGACATCCTTTAATAATTTTACATTATTAAAAAAATAAATTATAGTGTATCATTGTTTCCGACTTGTTTAAAGGCAGAAAAACAAGTAGAATATATTATTAAATTTCAAACTGCCAGCCTTCCAAAGCGCGTTAAAATAACCATCAGGATGAAATGTTGAGAAATTTCAAAATTTCCCACTTTTGCGCAAGAGCGGCCATTTATGGAAACCGCGAGTACAGCGGAAATAAATCGTGACATTTAGCTCTCTTCTTCTCTGTCCAAATATGGTTATTATCGGCACACTAAGCAAGCGCCTAGGGCCCCCATTTGATCATTCAAGGGTGGTATTTGTAGTAAAAAGTACTCCAAAATTAAATGGAACGAGTGTGTTAAACGCGATCGTGACATCAGATTGACAATGACGGGCATTCTCGATAGTCTTTGTCGCCAAACACTACTGACAAAGGCTGGATCACTGTTCTAATTATCGTTTCCTTAAAGCGGACTTTTTCAATTTCTATGTAAATTATGAATTCATAAGTTAGTCCCAGGGATCCTTGACCCATATATTTTTTAATAAATAAAGTTGTTCAAGCAATTAATTAAACGGTTCGTCAACACCAAAGTATCCTTATTTCCGTGTCTGCTCTCATTGGGAACTCACGAACACTGAACAAGTTCATTGCTCTAGATATCAGGACAAAAGTTATTTTTCCGTAATATACAGTTTGGTCTTGCTCACGGCCGAATAAAATATTAAAATAATAGCGCTAAATGCCTACTTTGCGTCAGCACTCTTAACTATCTGCCCGGAGTTTTTCACCGGTCTGGTAGGCGTAATTATAGCTCGGGCAAACGGATAAATTAACCGCCAAAATTTCAATTAATCTTAAAAAATTCGATTAACTGTTTATTTATGGATATTATTCACGACTATTATACGATTTAATATGCAACAAATAAGTTTTTATTCGGATAATTTTCGGATTTGGATGTAAAAGAGATAAACGGCAAATTTCCTATCCAAACGCTGAGCCCTAAGCGTAATGCCACTGACACGGGTTTACCAATGGCCAAAGTATTTTGAGCTTTGTTGACTTCTTGACCGTGATTGAAATGGTATATCTGTTGTCGGAACTCCGAGTTATTTCAAAGAGTGTCGCTTAGCGCGAGTGGTCACTCCAAAGCATTTCCTCAAACGCTTTGCCAGGGTCTAAATTTATATCTGGCGAAATATTTCGTCTCACGAGCTGGATCTTTTTTAGAAAATTGGAAATGGAAATTTTCTAAGGACTTCTAATATAAGAAGAAACCTTGCGAATGTTTAGTGACACTTTCTGTCACCAGACGGGGAAAATTCTTACGGTATTGGCTGAGTATTTAAAGAGGTTAAGCAGGACGTTATAGATGTTTCAGCGACCACGTCGAGAATATGTAGACGTTCGTGAAATTAAATTCTTCAAAATCAGTTAAGCGTTCTTTCACTTCGACTATTTAAGAAAACATGTACAGTTACAATTTAATTTAACACATTTTAGAAATATTTACTTAATAAAAACGTCTTTAAACAATACTAAAACGCGCCCTTATAAGGCTGTGAACATTGTCTAACCCCAAAAAATGGTTTTCGTGTAATACAATACACAATAAATATTAAAAGATTTTATCATTTCCATGGAAATTGCGTGTATCTCTGTTAATAAACTTTTTTAGTTATAATACACAATTTGACTAACACCAGTATTTATGATTGTTACATGTTGCATAATTATTTAAATACTTGTTGAGCAAAAAATTTGTAATGCTCAGAATTTTTATTTATACGCTAGATATTATACTACGTGTCACTTTGGCTCGACAAAAATATGGCGTGGTCTTAAAGCTATAAAAGGTTCCGAATCTGAAGTAAACACGTGAAAAGATACCTCGGATAACGGTCACGTGGCCCTCGACGTTCTCGTTCATACTTCTGAATGCTCTGCTTAAACTCTACAATCTAAAATTAATGGTCTGAAACTAGTAACACGAGTCTGTTTTTGGCGGGAATTGCTGAAGAGAATCCGACGTTAGTGCACGGAATGAACCATCATGGAAATAAGAGCAGTTGTTTACTTCTGCTCCCAAGATGTTATTCGTAGTACAAGGCGACACGACTTCGCCAATTTTGTCTGCACAATACTACATTGAATTCTAAGTGAATATAGTAAATTTGAAGTAAACTACGTACCATATCACAATTTCCAACCCTGATTAGCTAGATTAAGGAAATTCACTACGCTATCAAAATCAGCTTTAAATTGGAATGTAGTTTCGTACAGACCAAATCGTCGTCATCGTGTACCCTACAACGCACAATAATATTATTGGGGCAGAAGAAAAGAGCTTCCGAAATAAGAGAATTAGCGGCGACGTGTCTGCGAAACAACCTTAACAAGTTGGCAAGCCAAAATATACCTCTCCTCGGAAGAATTGTCCCTAGTGGTATTAATTTCTCGAGATAACCCTTAAATATATATCTCCGCAATTTAGAGTTATTTGTTAAAAATGTTATCCCAGTTCTATCCCGCCCAGTATAAAATTTTAATTATAATTAAAATAATTGAGACGAAACGACCAATTTTAATTTATTCAGAATATCATTAGTTAAGTAGTTACAACAGTGAGTTAGAGGTACTATAACAATGCACAATTGAATTAAACCCTTTTTACAGTACAAGTTTGTCAGTTGAATATAATACAAAGTTAATGAAAGAAATATCTACAGAGGGTATTATAACGACCGTTCGCTTTTTTGTTTATAATTTTAACGGAATCGGGTCGATTTTAAGTAAACGATATAGTTTATCGAAATTTTGTTAAAAGAATATTCTCTAAGGCCGCGCGATAAATTTACGATAATAATTTCCCGTCGCCGTTATATCGAAAATTAACAGCAGAGAGCTGAGAGCTACTAATTACTTCCAATCTACTTTATTAGCCTCACAGGTTGAGTTGATAATTTCAAGGGTATAAGTACGATATTCCAATTCTAATAATAAAAACAATCAATTTTATCTTACAGCTGACTTGAGTTAGTTCACAATTACTTTAACACTTTCAGTCTTAAACAGGCACTGTTCATACACTTAAGTCCATTCACTCACGTTCCAAACGCGAAACACAATTTAACTCTTTTCTTGACCGAAGACCAAACATACTAATTAAAACCGCAAAGTTACCTCATAACTTTTGACCGACACCAGGACCCCCGTCCTGTAGTAGTTCGTCTGACGGCAACGGCTTTATATACGTTAATTTGGCGTTTTTTAGACCCGTCAAGATTTGACTAAATTTCGAAAAATTGAAGAGATTATATTTTTTACCCGGTTTGATTGATAGTTCTCCACACGGTGGCGCTATATTATTACTTTGATATAGTTTCCGCGGGAGTTTTAAATAATTATCATTCAATAAACAATATATACAGATATTTTATTAATCCGTTTAGTTCATAATCATAATTGTTCCTTTACTTGACTATTTTCCTTAAGGAAGTCAATGGCTCGGCGGTGAACTATCCGCATTGTAACAATACGACCCGAGTTCAATTCCTGATCGCGATCACATTTTATATTAAAATTCTAAAATATTTAATTAAATATAAGATTAATATAATCTATAAATATTTAATTAAATATAAGATTAATATTATTTATAAATATTTAATTAAATATAAGATTAATATAATATATAATTATTTAATTAAATTTAAGATTAATTTAATTTATAAATATTTAATTAAATATAAGATTAATTTAATTTATAAATATTTAATTAAATATAAGATTAATTTAATTTATAAATATTTAAAATGATGTAGAATAAATTATAGTACCTAACTTTATAACTTTGTAAAGGACATTCGCCAAAGCTGTTTTTTAAAAAAACACCGTAACTTAACAAGCGTTGGTGGCTGAGTGGTTAGAGTACATCTTTTGCACGAGGCAGACCCGGGTTCGATTCCCGACCAGCGCCAAAAATTCGCAAATTTATACTAAGCATTACACTCAGCAATCGGTCCGTCCCAAAGTCATTAAGAAGAAGTTGGAGATAAAACGCCCATATAAACACAACAGACTCAACATGCACAACCATCAGAACACAAACACAACAAATTCAACACTCACAACCAACGCATAAACATTACAAAAACTCAATACACCAAACCGTCACGACGGTGAGCGAAAAAACACCATCCAAACCAAACCGCAAATGAATCCGTTAACGCTCACCGTCACACGGTTGTTTTGCCAACCCTTCGAGAAACTGCGAACGCAGAGATCTCGAGAAACTGCGTACGCAGTGATTACACTTTGCACCGAAAATGCGAACGCGTTCGCAGGCCTGACCCACAGACCCACAGACAGACCCACAGACCCACAGACAGACACGGTGGTTGTATAACCCCTCCTAGGGTCCGTCCCAAAGTTATTAAGAAGAGAAGAAGTGGGAGAGAAAACACCCATACAAACACAACAGACTGAACATCCACAACCATCATAACACAAACTCAACACTCACAACCGTCATAACACGTACTCAACATCCACAAAAATCATAACACAAACTCAACACCCACAACGGTCACAACATAACAATAACGAAATATCCGGTGAGCGTTGACGAAAAAAGACTAACCAAACCCAACCGCAAATCAATCCGTTAACGCACACCGTCAAACGGTGGTTTGGCCAACCCTTCGAGAATCTGCGTTCGCAATGATTATACTTTGCTACACAAATGCGAACGCGTTCGCAGGCCTGACAGACAGACCCACAGACAGACACGGTGATTGTATAACCCCTCCTAGGGGACTTTATCCCCTCGGAGAGGTAAAAAGAAAGAAATTAAGAAGGGCAAAATTATTGAATGAAGAACAAAGTTAAAACTTTAATGTCGGCGCAAACATTGATTATTTTTCCGTGAGAGAAACCGTACGATGTTTTAAGAATTTGCTTGGGATATATATTAAAAATATAAATTTCAATTTTATCCAACCAAAGAAAATTTTTACTTTATATAAGTAGGATAGGCGACAAAGTAGGCAAGTATGGTGTTTTCCATGTCGATGTCCTGGAGACCACGACCACGAAACCTCGGATTGATATTACCCGAGTTGTCGAAGTCGCGGACCACTCTAAGAACCGTCGTATGACTTGGTCTGCAATTGGGAAATCTACGTCTAAATAACTGACTTACTAGAGTAGCATTACGACGACCTTCTCCGTAAAATAATTCTAGCATATGAGCGCGCTGATCTCGAGTGTAAAGAGGCATACTGGACAACAATCGGTCAAACTGCGATATTGTTTAACTTTGAAATGTAAACGCTTTAAATACTACTCGGACAATTGATATTTCACGTTAAAAAACAACGAAAGAAAAATAAGCGTAATTTAGGTCTACAAATCTTTGTTTGATGATCTTACTCGTAACCACGTCGAAATGGTAGAGGCGGTCTTTGTCTACTTTGTCTAATTAGGTGTTGAACGTAATAATTTTCTTTAACAATAACTTTTTGCAGATCTGATTATTAACTACATAGCTGAAAGCATAAGTTCCCTAAAATAAATGTACATGTGTGTTGTGATTATGTACGATTGTTTACGTTAAAGGCTATTGCCTGCTAGTTCAACTTGTTTTTTCCCCCGACCTCCAAACTCAGTGAAAAATAGGTCTTTTTCAACCGAACCAAAATTATTTTTACACTTTCGACTATGCCCTACAACTTTTCTATTGAAACATTTTGCGTGGCACCTACCGGTGAAAAAATAAATTTTCCAAAACGGCAAAAATCTTTCGATTTTTCTGAAATTTAGTAACCAAAGCCTTCCATACCTAACAAATAAACCCTGAAAATTGCAGAACCCTAGAATTAATACATTTTGAGGAAAATGGCCTGATCGAGCAAATTGAGACACCCTGTACAATAATAATAATTTGATGGAAAGTTTTATATTAAGGAAGTTTAATACAAAGACACGTTTTGAAGTTCAGAAACCCCAACAAATCCTTTACAATAAAATTAGTAACTTTACTTCAAGTTTGAGAGTCTTTACACCAGAAAGCGCTTAAATCGTTTGAATTTATGCGGTTCCGAAAGAACCCAGGCTCAGTCTAACTAGTGGAAGGGGAAGGATCTTCATACCTTGACTTGAGCATTTATAGCTCATAAAAGAATTCGACACGGAGCTTGACTTAGACTAAACTCGCCAAGGCTTACGGAAAGTGATAGGAATTAACGAATCCGTTTGAACGCCTTAAATGTCAGCTAGGTGACTTTAAGTGCCTTTTTATTCTGGTGGCCGTGTTAAATTGCGCAAATAAAGACGGAAAGGGAAGTGATCTAAACTAATGGTCTACTACCTGACGTTAGAACTAGGCTCCGTATGAAAATATATTTATTTCGTATTTATTTCTTAGGTTGTTTTGGTAGAATGAGAAAGATGGTCTCGAAACTAAATTAATCATTCCTAGTGATTATTATGAATTCCCGCTAAGATAAATATTAGGAGAACATTAATGTTGCGTGTCTTAATTGTTACGCGATTGTATAATACAATTTAGACAAACTCAAGGATTAAATCTTTAGTTTTGGGGCGCGCGTTGCTCTCACTCCTTTCGTAGATTTGCCGCTCGCGTATCTTTGCGCCTGCGCCCTGGAGATTGAAAAAACTTCCGAAGGAAAGTGAACAAATCACGTGACCACGGAAACTTTTCGGTACCTGAAAGTCGAGTTCTCGCTCTCTTAGTCAAAACCAAATTAAGGGCTTTTGGGAATTATCGCACTAAAAAGTACTTTTGATAAAGGCTCATAGTCTATACATTGCCTTTTAACCGGAAAATTTAATTTGTTCTCGAACCTATAACGCGTCCTTCACCTATCATTTGAAAATTAGCGAAAATAAATCGCGAAAAAGTAGCTCCAGCCACCTGTAAATCCTTCTTTTCCTGGAATATCGTCCCTTTTTTGACCAGGATAGCTCCGCGACTAAAAAAACTTGCTTCGTCCGCGCGGTTCGACGCTAGATTAATTACTTTTTTTACGTGGTGACAAGGTTAATTAACGGTCATTTTAGTTGGATTATCGAATATAATCCGATCCGTAGCTTAGTTCATATTAGAAAGGTTAATAGACTCTTTCCGTCAATTCTGTCAAACTGTTCGAAAAGCCAAAAAAGGAAAGTCGGAGAAATTAATTAATAATAGTAGGACTACTTTCGGTGGGTAGAGTACACATGAGGTATTTGAGGGGCTTGTAGTAAAAATTACGAAAGCCACGAAACAATTATCGCAATTATATAATTTTCAATCTCAATACCGTTTCCTTTAAATTTCTATTGAACCCTCTAATTTTACCCCAAAAGATTAAATTACTGCCGATTCCCAGGAAATTTTGAAACCCCTCCCGAAAGCTTCGGAGGAATATTTTTAACGTCCACAATAATATGGCTTTTCGCGCTAATCTGGCATATTTTTATCTTAGGCTCTCATAACCGCTCATATCAAACGCATTGACTGATAGCTCGTCTCCTTTCTTCTTTAATTTGGTAAGGAAAGCACCTACTCTGTCATTTGCAATTTTTTTAATTGAACACTGCTACAGCTGTCTTGCGCTCAGCTCAAGAAAAAATTAAAAATTCCGCTCGCTTCATCAAACAGGTCAACGAACGTAGAAAACTGAATCATTTCTTTAAAAAATGAAAATAATACCGATATAATCAACAAAATTAATATAGATATTTAAAAAAATATAACATTCTGAAAATTCAACGTAAAAGAGGAGATTGAATATCCCAGAATAGACGCCTTTTATACTATTTATCATTCGCTCAGTTGGTCGAGATTTTAAGCATTGAATTGGGAATAATACTGCTAGAATTACAATTACGATTTCGGTTGCCATGGTTACGCGGGACCTGTTCCGAGAAGACTGTACGAAATTCATCTTTATAATTAGGTGGTAGCGCCATCTATATTTTGTAAAATTATATGGCTAAAAATAAATAATTATTAGCAAACTCACCGTATCTTGTGTTAAAAAGGATCGCGTTGACATAATAAAATTATTTTTAAACAACTTCTAAGGTTTGTTTGTTTACAAAAAATTATACATTTCAATTTCGCGTCAGATTCGCGCAAAAATTCAATTGCAATATAGTGGCCACCACTAGGGACAGATGCCGCCACGGTAGAACTCAATGATTTTAAGAGTGGAAAAGACTGTGCGGCTTGTCTCTCGCTCAAACTATGTCTAAGTGCAGCGCTCATCTCTAAGTCCCACTCACTTTCCGTCGTAAAGACACAATGCTCTCTTCCGTTCTTTTACTCAAGCTCAAATTTAGGTTCTCGAGCTTCTCGCTCATTACGAACTAAATATAGAGGCAGCTTCCCTCTTCGCAGCTCAATTATTTGGAAGTGAGCGCTCATTCAAACTCCAAACGCTCCGTACCTCTTTAAAATGAGCGGAGCGTGCCCATCACAGGATTTAAATCAGGGCCGGATTACCCAATAGGCCTACTACGCCTGGGTCTAGGGCACCAAGCCTACAAGGGGCACCCAGAGGTTTCGATAACATTAAAAGCACAAACATTTTATCATTTACGTTTTACAAAATATTTTTTTTCTTGAGTGATTTTAGTAAATGCGTCCACATTTTTCGATACCATGTAAAGTAATCATTTATTAACGTCACTAAAATATCCGCAAAGTCTAAATTGAAATTGTATTTTCGATCCATTTGTCAATTATAAATTGCGGGAGCGCCTTGCTCGCCACTGAAAGGGGGCCCCAAAAATAGCTTGGGCATAGGGCCCCACAAGGTCTTAATCCGGCCCTGATTTAAATATATTAAATACCGCAGTTCCCACGCTTACTGTCGAACCGTTTGTGGTAAGTCTTTCATAGATCAAAAGCAAGTATCTATATTTCACCGACGCGAAACTCCGGTAGAGCTTTGAAGGGGAGAGAGTAGTTCCATTTCTGATCGTGGGATGGCGCCGTTGAGTGTCGAAAGATTTCAATCAATACTTCTCTCTAGAAAAAGTGAAGCTTTGGAGCGATGCTCGATAGACCAACGCGTCGAAATAGTTTCATTTGAAAAATCCCAATTATATTTTGATATATTAAATTGTTTTGGGTTGTTTTTTTAAATATGTTAATTCATTTTTCCGACAAAAATAACTTATTTATAATGAAAATAAATTACTTTTATTAGATTTCACAATTATTCATAGCCAAATTAATCATATATAATTCTTTTTAATTTTGTATAATTTGTATGGCTAGATCAATAGCTCAAAATGTTTCATTGAAAGCTGTTCGATTTTAAAGAAGTTCACTTTTAAATTTTAAGCGATTTTCATGCCCAAGATTCAGTATTAGGGAGGCTAGCGATAGCTTAACGAGTTTGTTCTTACTGTCCACTTCATATATATAACACTTCATAATCGCAATATATTGCATGGTTTACTCAACAGTAGGTAAAATCCTACCGAAGGCTTTGCTTTATTGAAACATTTTTGACATGACGGCTTTACTTATCAGCTGGGAAGTTCATGAGCAACCCTGTTACAAAGTTTGAAAATGAAATTTTTGGTCGGTACCGCCTTAAAAGTTTTAAATCTTCTCAGTGTTAATAAACGTATTATTTGTAAATAAATTTCGTTGTGGTGCATTAAATTATACATAAAGAATTATTTAAAAAATAAAATAACCATAATCTTGTGTAAATTAATTATAATCAACATTTATAAACTTAAGCCTTTGCACCCCTGTACGTATACGCCGTATACGTATAAGAAAGTTGTATAATTTAGCTATAACCGTATACTATACGGTAATAGCTAAATTATACAACTTTCTTATATAATAATTAACCATTCTGGATCTTTTAGTTTTTACATATTTAATGTTAGCTATCACATAGTACTAACTATTATTAATAAACATTTTTATTAAAGTTGATGGTTTATTTGGTTGAGCTGCTTTGAAAAGAACGGATGATTCGCGGTTTTCAAAGTACATTTCGGCCAATAACTTTTTATTATTTAGCTTTTAGGTTGTATTATTGTTCAATCTCATTCAAGGGTTCACTTAAAGCCCTAATTCATAAAGCAGTAGTTTATTTAGTCAAATTGTAACTACAAAAGTAAGTTTTGAGGTGGTCTCCTTGAAAAGTAGCGGAACGATCACTGTTTTCAAAGTACATTTTGGCCAATAACTTTTTATTATTTTGCTTTTAGGTTGTATTATTGTTCACTCTCTTTCAAGGGTTCACTTAAAGCCCTAATTTATAAATCAGTAGTTTATTTAGTGAAATTATAACTCCAAAAGTAAGTTTTGCGGTGGTCTCCTTGAAAAGTAGCGGAACAATCACAGTTTTCAAAGTAAATTTGGGAAATAACTTTTTATTATTTTGCTTTTAGGTTGTATTATTGTTCACTCTCATTCAAGGGTTCACTTAAAGCCCTAATTTATAAATCAGTAGTTCATTTAGTGAAATTGTAACTCCAAAAGTAAGTTTTGCGGTGGTCTCTCTGAAAAGTAGCGGAACAATCACAGTTTTCAAAGTAAATTTGGGAAATAACTTTTTATTATTTTGCTTTTAGGTTTTATTATTGTTCACTCTCATTCAAGGGTTCACTTAAAGCCCTAATTTATAAAGCAGTAGTTTATTTAGTGAAATTGTTACTCCAAAAGTAAGTTTTGCAGTGGTGTCTTTGAAAGGAACGGGTGATTCGCTGCTTTCAAAGTACATTTTGGCCATAACTTTTTAAAATTTGGCTTTTAGGTTATATTATTGTTCAATCTCATTCAAGGGTTTACATAAAGTCCTAATTAATAAAGCAGTAGTTTATTTAGTCAAATTGTAACTCCAAAAGTAAGTTTTGGGGTGGTTCACTTTGGCCCATTACATTTTATTATTTTTCAAGGGTTCACTGAAAGCTCGAATTTATAAAGCGACAGTTTTTTGAAATGCATTAATAAATTAATGTATAGCTTTCAAAATTAAAATAGCAGAAAATATGTATGGTTTGCCATATTTTATTTGTAATTCACAATTGTATGTATTTCATATTTTAAATTATTAAATAAAGTTTCACTGAAAATTATAAATTTACTGTGAATAAATTATTTTTAACATTAAATAGTGATTAACGTCCCTAAGACGTCGTTGCTGGCGCAAAATTAATCCAAAATAAAACCCCAGATGAACTATTAAAAATACAGCTGACATCCCTAGGATCGTCCTAGAGGCCAGGGATGTCCATAGGCTCTAGACAAACCGGACAATTGGGCATCTGTACGATCTGCTAACGTCCGACCGACAGTGATGTCAAGTCGCCAAAATTGAAATTTCCCTCACAGGGACTTAAAACTTCCCTTTTTGACCAAAATGTTCCCAAGTTTCATTGTTAGCTTTCAGAAAGTGATATTTAATATATAGCGCCTTCTAGGTAACCAATATTAAACTATAATTTATATATTTATAATTTTCTATTTATCTTAATACATTTCATTGTTTTATATGTAATAGAATAATTAGTACGTTATTACACGAAATAACGATTTTTTTACTTTTCATCATTAGTTTAATCAACAGAGTTAGATGACTAGAAACTAGAAATTATTAGATTAATTATAATTGTTTATATAATTTATCACACTGCACGCGACCACAGTCACCATTCCGAGGAGCAGACGAGTCCTCGATACTAAAACGAAAAAGGGGAAAGCAAAATTGCAGGGGTGCCAGGTTAATAGAAAACATTAAGCTTTCTTGCTAAAATTACTCTCTTAATTTTCATAAAATTAAATCAATTATTTTAAATGTTGTTATTATTTAGATTATTAACTTCACTTTAAAATCCCCCTACGTGGAATTTCCTTAGATTTCGCAAATTTTTAGCCTGATTTCCATTTTCCCTTTTTGGATTTTTAGGGTTAAAAATTTCCCTAGATCTGGGAAATTTCCCTCGTCTAACCATCGCTGCCGACCACAGAAATCTCATAGGTAACCAGAATGCTGCCGTGTAACCTTGGAGGAATAAAACAAGTATACAGGAGTTACGGAGAGCTGCGAAATCGGTTTCGTCAGTGACCGTGAATTCGCGCGAGACGGAGGGGTTCAAACGCGACTAGCGCCAGCTGCATTCGGAATTTTGCAACTATTCACATATTATAGGATTGTTTTCGCATCGTCTGGTTTGTTTTGAAACATTTCTAAATTCTTTTCGCCTTTTTCCCAAATGACTCGTATTTGTTTGGAGGAATAAAACAAACCAGACGGCGTGAAAACAATGCTATAAAATGTGAATAGTTGCAAAATTCCGAATGCAGTTGGCGCTAGTCGCGTTTGAACCCCTCCGTCTCGCGCGAATTCACGGTCACTGACGAAACCGATTTCGCAGCTCTCCGTAACTCCTGTATACTTGTTTTATTCCTCCAAGGTGTAACTGGCAAATGGACCAAACGCCGTGGCAGACGATAGTCAGATCTCAGCCAATCAGAGCTCAAAGAGTGGTTCTGCCAAGAATTTTATGTCACCAGAGAGAATTACGTCACCTATCTCCCGCGATAGTAGCGGAACCAAGGAGGATTGCTATCCTCCTTGGCGGAACCACTCTACGGCCTCTCATTGGCTGAAGGTTCAAAACGAACTGGCGACAAGCTCGGCCGCAGGCGGCAGCATTCTAGTTACCTATGAGATTTCTATGCTGTCGACCGACGTCAACCGCGGATTTTGAGGCGTCCTACGGACGAAGGAAAGATCCGAGTGTTACGTCAATCGGATGTCCAAAGGACGATTTTGTGTTTGCTGGGTAGACAATGTGGGTTTAAGAAACAGCGTTGCCAGATCTTAAATTATCGTATCTAGGCCTAAAAAGTATTCTTTTTAGAAGTCAATTTGACATAAAACAATTATACATTGTTTAGTATAACATATTTATAACTATTTTAAATACCGTTAATTACATCCAATAATATAGTAAAATATCCTACAGCAAAGTATTGATCTGTTCTATTTAAAATATTTTTATAAATTAAACTTTTTATTTTCCAACTTATGGCTTTCTTTTACAAACATTAATTTTAGGCAAAATATGCCCTGTGAGGCAGAGCAAAGGGACAGCTTTTAAATAAAAAATGCTTTTATCAAAGCAGTTGAAAGGTTGAATTAAGGGGGAGTAGTTGAGTTCTATGAAGGCGCAGATATTGAAAATGTTTTAGGTTTAAAGAGTTTTGTTTTTGGAATTTTCAAAAGCGAAATATATTTCTAAAATAATTTCCATCGATTTTCCTCACCTTTTATATATTTTAAAACCCTTCCCTTAAATTTGAGCCTTGAAACTGTAAGAGTAAACTGAGAAATTTTTTAATTGTGAAGGATTACGTGTAAAATGACAGCATTTAACTTCTATATACACATATAGAGTAGTTTCACTCAAAAAGCATGGGTGACGTCGTATCACGTGACACTGAATCTCTGTATAAATACATATATAACAGAAACTGAACTAGAAAAAGTCATAAATAAAAGAGATTTGCAATAATTTTAATCAAGACGGTGTTCAAGTTAACAGAAAATTTTGATGTAACTATAGCTTCTATTTTCACAATGAACAGATGACATTATCTTCCTATAGAGAGCCTGCAAGTTCAAAGAGAGCCGTGTGTCTTTCCCTGTGGCTTAGAAAAGATAAGTCATTGTTTTTCTTCCAATAACAATAAATTCTAATAGGCCTTTCTTGAAAGAAACATGGCGTTTTCATGTAACTCTTAAGTCTCTTTTTTACTACCAGCGCTTACTCGACTTGTGTGGAGCTTCAGATTTTCATTAGGCATGCCAAAACTGTATAAAGCTCCGTGTTGTTATGTGTAATTCTACAATGGATTAATGAGGTTAATTAATAGAGTAGTATCGCTCTGTAGCTTTGGGCTATGGCCGCCATACGTCACGCCGATATTACTCTATTCATGATTCTACTTTAAACATGCAGACTATGATAGATAGAAATAAGTATATGACATATATAACATCAATTTAATTCATCAAGATAATTAGCTAACATAGAACGTTGCCAACTCCTTTAACCGTTTAATTTCTTTTATATTCATACAACATTTTTAATTTAACATAAAAAGTAAATTAATTAGGTTATAACTCATTACGAGTACTAATTTGCAAAATAAATCTGCACGAGCTAGTTACAACAACGCCAGAAGCCCAGAAATAAGCTTTTCATATGAAAAATATGGTGCCGTATCAACTATCAAGCAATGTAGCCTACCTCGTATTTTTGTCTTTTTCTTTCTAGATTTTGGTCATACAGCCCTATTAATTTATCCATGGCTTAATGCGTGTGATTGTAAAATTGGTTTAAATATTCCGATTAGAATATAAATTTTTTTCTCAGTTTACTGTTACAGTTTCAAGGCTCAAATTTAAGGGAAGGGTTTTAAAATATATAAAAGGTGAGGAAAATCGATGGAAATTATTTTAGAAATATATTTCGCTTTTGAAAATTCCAAAAACAAAACTCTTTAAACCTAAAACATTTTCAATATCTGCGCCTTCATAGATCTCAACTACTCCCCCTTAATTCAACCTTTCAACTGCTTTGATCAAAGCATTTTTTATTTAATATTTATACTACACCCAATGACAACAAAAAACGGGCCCTTTTGGAAAAACCTTTTCCCTAATTCTAAGAAACTGTGTACGCAGCGATTACCCTTTGCCCCGTTGAAGAGGGAGGGAGGGAGGAGGCGGGATGGTGATTGGGGCTCCCCCTCAGCTTGCCTCCTATGTGGACATCCCAGTGAGGATTTGGTACATGTTCTCCTATCTTGTCCAGGTACTGCCCAAGATGGATTATTTGATGAGTGGAGGACAAAGAATCAGGCCCATAGGTCGTGTTGCGGCTGGAGGCAGAGAACTGGTGTCCCAGAACTGTACAATCTATCCTGTTCTGTTGGAGGTCACAGACGTTAAAAGTTAAGAAGGAAGTTATCGATTCTACCAGTGCTTTTTCGTACTTGAGTTTGGTCCGATGATTACTATGAACTTTGGCTTGCCTCTCACTCGTCTATACGTTCATTACTTGCAGTGCTCCTTTTGAAGCCGCCCTGATTCTGGTACGGCTTAAGTAAACCTCTAAACCTCTAAACGAATTATGTATAGAATGTTAAATATGATACATTGGATACGTAAACGAATTATGTATAAAATGTTCAATATAAGACATTGTAAACGTAAACGAAGTATGTGCATAAATACAATGTTTACGAGATAGTCTTTGATGAACTTTACAAAGTATACGTTTTATGTTAAGGTACTCGAATAATGTTTAAAGAATGTAGACTTAATAATTATTAACTAAAAAACCGTTGAAAGTTCGTATTGAGGAAACTGAAGCGCCCGCAAACCTAATTTTTTAAACTTGTTTGATGTCTAGTAATAGTTTTTATAAGATTTATATCGAGTAATTGGAACAAAATCCTATTAGTGAAAAAGGGCAAATTTATAAATGTAACATGATTGACAAACTAACAATGTTAATCACACTTGGTTGATAAACTTTTTATAATCATTAAAGGGAATATCACTCGCAAAGCAATCTTTACGGAAGTACACTTTCAACTTGTTTGAAACCGCAGCCCTTAAAACAATTACCGTGATCGTAAAAAGCTAGGTAAATCCGGTGGCGAGTGTCACGTGACGCGGCTTCAACCTTTTAAACATTAATTAACGAACCATAAAGGCACAACTTGATTTAAATGGGACAGGTTGTTACCTTGAACCAACAGATCTATACACAACCCGAAAATATTTTCATCAGCTGAGAGCAAAATCCACGTAAATTCTTAAGATTTGTATACATTGTTACGTGGATTTTGCTCTCAGCCGACGTTTTATTTTCCTAACGGTTATTGAAATTTACCAAAAGTGTCTATTTAAAAGATGGCCTCTGAAATGTCAATTAAAATTCACCATTTTCAAACCACACGAAGCACGGACTCCCTAGTTACGTTGAATTTTACCCCTAACAAATATGTACTGTTAACCTTAAAAGGTCATAAACGTGTTTACCGTAAATATGAAACCATTTTTCCCGACTAGCGGCCGAAACTCAGCTGATTAAATTGTTATCATAATTGTTTGTATAACCAGTTTATAACAATAATAAACCTATTATATTTAACTCTCATTATTGTTTCCCTCTTAAGAGTTCATATTGCAACCACTAAAAGATTCCACTTGTTTCCCAATAGGTCATTGATGATTGATCCCTGTGACGCTAACACTTTCCGCACTTTCCTAAAAATGGCGGCCATGTTATTATTTTTAAAACACATGCTTAAGAACTTTCCCGCCAAAAGATGGCTGCCACATATGTTTACGTAAACACGTACCCTAATTAATATTAATTCGATTGACAGGTCATTGACCCTAATTAGGCAAATTAATTTGATTGACAGCTCATTAATTATTGACACGTGCGCGGGAGAAGGAAACGAGATTCCCAGCTTCATTCCCCACCTCGCGACACGCATCTGCGCGCGGGGGGACACTCAACGCAATTGAAAGTAAAAAGAGGGGGCGCACCAATAAGTACCACTAAGAGCTGGGGGCCCAATAAGTGCCGCTAAGTACGGGGGGAACCAAAAACCCCCGCTAAGTGCGGGATACCAAAATGTGTCGCTAAGTACATAGGGAACCAAAAACCGCCGTTAACTGCGGGATCCAAAAACATGTCGCTAAGTACGGGGGAACTAAAAACCCCCGCTAAGTGCGGAATACCAATAAGTGTCGCTAACTGCGGGATCCCAAAACATGTTGCTAACTGCGGGATCCCAAAACATGTTGCTAACTGCGGGATCCCAAAACATGTTGCTAACTGCGGGATCCCAAAACATGTTGCTAACTGCGGGATCCCAAAACATGTTGCTAACTGCGGGATCCCAAAACATGTTGCTAACTGCGGGATCCCAAAACATGTTGCTAACTGCGGGATCCCAAAACATGTTGCTAACTGCGGGATCCCAAAACATGTTGCTAACTGCGGGATCCCAAAACATGTTGCTAACTGCGGGATCCCAAAACATGTTGCTAACTGCGGGATCCCAAAACATGTTGCTAACTGCGGGATCCCAAAACATGTTGCTAACTGCGGGATCCCAAAACATGTTGCTAACTGCGGGATCCCAAAACATGTTGCTAACTGCGGGATCCCAAAACATGTTGCTAACTGCGGGATCCCAAAACATGTTGCTAACTGCGGGATCCCAAAACATGTTGCTAACTGCGGGATCCCAAAACATGTTGCTAACTGCGGGATCCCAAAACATGTTGCTAACTGCGGGATCCCAAAACATGTTGCTAACTGCGGGATCCCAAAACATGTTGCTAACTGCGGGATCCCAAAACATGTTGCTAACTGCGGGATCCCAAAACATGTTGCTAACTGCGGGATCCCAAAACATGTTGCTAACTGCGGGATCCCAAAACATGTTGCTAACTGCGGGATCCCAAAACATGTTGCTAACTGCGGGATCCCAAAACATGTTGCTAACTGCGGGATCCCAAAACATGTTGCTAACTGCGGGATCCCAAAACATGTTGCTAACTGCGGGATCCCAAAACATGTTGCTAACTGCGGGATCCCAAAACATGTTGCTAACTGCGGGATCCCAAAACATGTTGCTAACTGCGGGATCCCAAAACATGTTGCTAACTGCGGGATCCCAAAACATGTTGCTAACTGCGGGATCCCAAAACATGTCGCTAAGTACATGGGGAACCAAAAACCACGGCTAAGTGAGGGATACCAATAACTATTGCTACCGACACATTTATACGAAATACTAATTAAATTACATTCATCACGGCAAACGACGATGTCCGTCATGTTAAGAGTAGGTGTTTCTTTTAAAGTCTGACCAGGGGCGGATTGGGCCTGTAGGCTGGTCAGCGTTATCTCACGGGGCCTCGACCAAAATGACCCTTTAGATCGACTGGGGACCGCTTGAAAGGTAATTTTTGGGGGCCGCAAGTCTACAGTACCCACTTCACGAAAAAGGCGCCTGAGTCTGACTCTTGCGCTACAAACGTTCATAATGCTCAGTGTTTCTCTCAGAAACGTTTCCTCGGGGGAAGGTAACTAGGCTTTTTTAGCAGACAAACGTGTGTGTGATGTCCATTGGCAAGCTTTTAACGCCCGGGAGGTAGACATTCCCCCCGAAGAGATGCCTGAAAGAAACCCAGATTATGCTTATTCAAACTAAAAACATAATTACGTTCGTTTTCACTCTCTGTACCTGGTATATCTTTTTATCGATGTATTAAAATATAACTACCAAAACGAGAAAGTTACAGATAAGGAACGTTGCAGAGATAGCCCCTCAACAAAAGATAGATACCAAAGGGCAATAATTGAGATATAAAAGATAGATTCTTTGGAAAAAAAGGTATGTGTAAGAGTTTTTTATTTATCTGTGTTCGCCTGAAAAAAGTTAGGATCTTTTACCCACAATTATATCTTGTACCTAAAAAAAGTACCTTAAAACGTAGCTAAATCCGTATCTAGATATCGCTGAACACTGGGTTAGGCAGTGTGGGTCACAGGATTGTTAATCGATGTTTTCGTTTTTGCTTTTTTTAAGATCGTTCTCTCTGAGGTGAACGGTGCTTTATGAGCAATCTCTCTCTCTTTCCAAAAGTATCTCTTCATTTGTAAAAGTACTTTTTACAAAGATTTACGGATATCTATTCTCAATCTCTCATGTACCATAACTGTGTATTCAATACATTTTTTGGAAGGCTATTTTTTATTTAGAAGCGATAAGGGTCACCATTTAGGTGTTAACCACCAGCCCTATATTGTTTTCAGTTCATTCGTTCCAAACAATACAAACATTAGTTTTACCACCGTTCTGAAATAAAGCTTATCATAAAATTATAAATCCAACTTGATAGTACAATCGCCAATATTTCCAACTAAATTTGTATAAAAATTACTATGCTTGGTGTAAAACTTTATAACCCATTGTTTAAATCATTTTATTATAGAACTTTAACAAAAAAACATATTGATTTATATTTTCATTTCAATTTAATAACGAATGTATAAATTTAATTAGACTTTACAATGAAACGACTAGTTTAAGATTTGAGCCTCAATATCGGTTTGTATCGTGGAAATTTATTTGCGGGTTTCGAAATAATTTGTTTCGTATTGTATGAGACGTTTACTTCGATAGAGAAGCATTCGACTTCCAGCCCGCTTCCCGAATAAAGCGCCCTTTTGTTTCAAAGAAATTTGGCACAGTATGTTTCAGTTGAAGTTTATTTTTTGAAAAATCACTTTATCGTGTCCTTTCCTTTGGCATGCCGAGAAAAGGACTGATAATTAACGAACTCAATTATTAATATTTGTACAATTTTTATTTTACAGTTATGAAAATGAACTTTTTGTTTTGTAGTGCTTTCGTTCTGTTCATTAATTTTTTTCTAGTTTCTGTTGTTAATGGTAAGATTAAATATTGTTTCCATTACATCATCTACGGGATTAAAAAAAATGCTCAACTTAGTTAATTTTTTGAAGCATGTTGAATTACTAGCGTGGTTTGGGCGATTAATACCAGTTGTATTTTTTTAGGAATGTCACTTATGTAAAAACTAAACTTGGCTTATCCAACTTCTTATAATTATAATTTTATTTATTCGGTTTAGCTGAAATCAAGTCAAATGTTCTCCTGAGTGACGTTAAATGCCCAAAACAAAACGCTTTTTATCGAAATCCTGATAGCTGCTTAAGTTATTTCCAATGTAAAGACGGCTTAGCGTACAAAACAACATGTCAAGATGAATATGTTTACGACGATAGAAAGAAGGCGTGTCTAAAAGGAAATCAGAAATATTGCGGTGAGATATTTATAGATTTTTTCTCTTTAAAATGGGTCTTGCAACAAGCTGTATACGTTTTCATTCAATTCGATATTAGAGGGTAAACCGAAAAATTAAATATTTTAAATTCATTTAAGGGAATTAAGAAAAACCTTTTAAATTTCTTCAGATGGGTATCGTATTCCTTACCAGGTAGTTTAAGTGTCATATAAGCTATATTTTGCAAATTTAATTATTATAGATAGTAAACGCTCTGAAATATAAATTTATGGTTGTTTCTGGTAAACTATGATTATTTATTGAAATGTTATAAAACTTGGAGTCTAATAATAATCACTTTGACTTTGGACATAATATTTTTCGAATTCATATTTTCAAGAATTTGAAATAAGTGATAGATAATTTATGATTTCAAGTAATCCATCTACAAAATGGTCGTTCTTTTATTTTTAAGAACGACCAATTTGTAGAAAGATTACTTGAAATCGTTAATTCCCTATCACTAATTTCAAATTCTCGAAAACAAGAATTACAAATAATAATAATAATTTTCATAAAGTTCACAATGTTAGGAGCAAAATCTCCGGGTGACCTTCTTTATAGACTCTCAATGCTTGAAGAAATCAAACAATATTTTATTATTATTATTTATTTTATGAAGATCTTATGCTGAGACACATCTGGTGTGGTTATGTTAAAGAATCTGGTGTTGACTTAACATTAACAAAAACTCCTATAGGCCTAAGTGAAAATTTCGAATTATTGTTAAGTTACTTTTAAACAAGATCTAGGTAAATATTTTAGTAACAACGCTGGACACAACTCAACGAGTTGAGAAATAAAAATAAATACTTGAAAAGAATAATTTTAATTAATAGCGACTAACAGAGATATCTACGATTTGGGATGTAATCTTGCTAGTGCAAATATGAAAAATGAAAATGACCCGAACTGCAAAACTTATATTACATGCGCAACTGGAAAACGTCAATTGCAACATTGCTATAGAAAAGAGCAATACTATGCTGCACAAAAAAGATGCGTTGTAGCGTCATATGCTTGTGAAAGTAAGTAACAAATATTAGCCTTGAGCTTATTAACAACAATCACAAGGAGACTTATTCCGTAATCATTGTTTGGTATTTAATTGCGATTGACTTTAATTAATACATTTACCGAGTTCTAATATTATGAAAAAAATCCATTCGGAAATGAAGGTTCAAAATTTTACCAAAATGAAACAAAAAAATCAAATAGGGTTTAAATAATAATTTGATCAGAATATAGTCAAATCTTGCACCACTTTTTAAATTAATTATTTTTATCTTGTAAATTAACCAAATTGATTTAAGGATTATCATTAATTTTCCTTTGAAATTGGATGTCGATTGTATAGAGATTTGACCACAAAGAAGGAAACATCAGAAAATTATTTATTTTATCGACTACTATACCTTAATAATCCTATATATTAAATACACTTAATACCTGGAGAAAACGAATTATGCGTGATATAGTCAATTAATTATTAAAATATAACTGCTTTGAAATGCTTTTGATTTTGATTACGATTGAATTATACCGATATAATATAGATGTATAGATAGATATATATATATATATAGATTTAGAGATAGGTATATATATATATATATATATATATAGATATGTATATCATAGAAAACGTAGAAATATCGTTGGCGAGAAAACAAATATATATAAATGAGGTGCAGTTTTAGAATAATTTTTGTACTTTTGAAAAAAAATGCTTGAGCCAGACATGATCTAAATAATAAGAATACATGTATAAATAATGTCTGGCTCAAGCATTTTTTGGGTGAAGCTTACATTTAATAGGACGATATTACTAAAAAATTAAGATTTAATATTAATTTTTATTTAAACAGAAATTCCAAAACCATTTCAATAAGCTTGGGAAAAAATGAAACATAATAATGTAATTTGTTCACATCAACTGAAATAAATAACAAAATGTTGTTGAATATATTAAACGTTCCTGTGTTAAACATTGCATCTCTTTTTTCCGATTACATACTCACTTTATTACATTTTGTTTGGAAGATTTCCATTTTCACAGACCAATTTAATATAACGGTAATCTAATCAACCATTTAGTAGCCTGTCCGTAAAGTACAATTCCTAATGCAGCAAAATTAAAACTTAAGTGTTAATGTTACTATTTTCCGTATGAAATTGCACTATCAATAATGAACTTTTTTAATATTAATAAAAAATACATCTTATTAACGTTTTCTTTAAAGTGGCATAAAACCACATTTAATTTTTAATTAAAAACCTACTTGGTGCAGTCTTGAAGCGGAAATTTAAAAAATAATATTAGCACAAATCTATAGAACCAAAAACGTAAACTAAAAGACTTTGGTTCATATAACTCTTTGGAATGTAACATTTAGGTATTGCACTTTCCGATTTTTGTTTTAATTGTCATTTCAACTTTAAAAACTTTTTAATTATAAAAATGTTTACAAAATATCTTTCTATATAAAGCTCGCTAGGTACTTGTCCTTAGAAATTTCAAATTATAATCAGATTATTTCCATATCATTTAATTTTAACCTTTGATATTTAGAAATAAAGAGAGAAGGATTATGGTATCGGTAACAAGATAATCATTCTGATATCTCGTGACCCATCCCGTAATGGCCAGACTCCTCCCTCTCCCCTTCGTTCCCCAGACAGCTCCATCCAGCCCCAATCTCTAGAATTTCGAATCACCATAATTTCTAAACCCTACAATTTGTTTTCCCTTCGCAGATTTTTGGATTATGGATTTAACCCCTCTGTTTTGCCCATTTTCCAGAATTTGTATTCCCCTAGCAGCTTATTGGGGGATGGATTTCCCCCCTCTTTCCCCCTCCCCGATCACCAGAATTTCGAATCACCATAATTTCTAAACTCGATTATTAATTTTCCCCTAGCAGCTTTTTGGAGGATGGATTTCCCCCTCTGGTTTCCCCAGATCACCATAATTTATAAACACAATAATTTGTTTTCCCCCTCAAACCCAATAATTTCTTATCTTTAGAATATGGGCAATAACAACAAGTTATAAACATTTAATTTAATTAAAATAATTTTAGAAGACAAGATACTTCATGACTAAAATGTGATTGTTTTAATAAAAATACATATTTACAATGTCATTGAAAATATGTATTTTTTATTAAAACAATCACATTTTAGTCATGAAGTATCTTGTCTTCTAAAATTATTTTTATTAATTTAGCAAAAACCATGACTTTGAACAATTTTAAAATTCAAAATTACATTTAATTTGTTTATTTCAGAACTTTGTTTACATGGTTACGAAATTTTTTTTTACAACTAGACCAGTATTATATATAATCCGCTTAAATCGTAATTTATCAATAAAATAGCATTTAATTCGATCTTCGTAAGGGATATAAACAATTTTATATATTAGGTGGAAACTGACTTAGGCAAGCGCAACTTGTATTAATAATTAAAAAAACGTTTTACCTTACGTATTTGTAGCTTCTAACAGCAGTTTCGTCTGACAGATGAGGGGCAGTCAGGGCTGATAATAAAAACATCCCTTGGGTGAGAATAGAAGCCTACCATTAGTTAAAATATAAACCTTACTTTGATGAGAATAGAAACCTTCTTTTGGTGAGAATAGATAACTCCCATTACTGAAAAATAAACCTTCCTTTAGTTAGAACATAAACCTCTCATGGTTGAGTAATAAACCCCGCATTGTTGAGAGTATAAACCTTCCTTGGTGAGAATCGAAACCTCCCTATGGGGAAAATAAAAACCTACCATTGGTGAAATATATTACTGCCAATTAACGTCAATATAACCTCGATGAGCGGAATTTTTATTCAAAACCGGTAATCACTATCGCCGACCAAAATTAATTTACGGCGCCGCCGCCACCGAGAATAATACCTTTTATCAGAATATGTAAGCCACTTGGCCGCATTGCGCCACGAGCCCGCGACCTAACTCTCCCGGTTTCAGAAACTCTTAAAGTGTTGGTTGCACGAAATTTTAGCTATGGCTAATTAATGATTCATTAGAAAGAGCAAACATTTTTTAGCAAGTACAGAAAATTTCATCAAATTCGGTTAAGTGGTCTTTGAATTATTATAAAAAGAAGTCGGAATGGTGGAAATCGAGTTTTTCGGCGAATTTTCAGACTTCTAAAATTCTTCTCGGCACCCATGACGTATCATTGGCTAATTGTCTGTAATACATTTCTTTACATCTGGGATTAAAAGCAGGTTGATTTAACACCCAGGAAAAAGTCCTACGCAGTAGTAATTGAAATAGGCATACACAAGCCTACGTAGTAGAAAAACGATATGAAACCGAAGGCTCCTTGTAAATTTCTATAATAAGCCTAATATTATGATTATAAACCTCTGGTTTGAAAATTCTACAAGAAAACAGAATCCCTCCACTTCAGTTCCTTCTATTTTAGCTAGGAGCAACAAACACAAGGAGAACGCAGCTAGCGTTTAAACACGCTAATGAACGGTTGGGTATGAATTTCATTGGACGAGCGTCACGAGCCTTTACGCTGAATGTTTTACGGGCGGGGGGAAGACAATTTCCGAATTTTCCCCTTCCGACGGCAGCAGGTGCTAAAGCGTCTAGCCAATGAAAAACGTACACTAGAAAATCCACGACTTTTGACGGGTTGCGTTCTCCTTGTGTGGGGTGTTGTGTTTTTTGCTTTAGCTATTTTAGGAACAAAACTACAGCTTTGATTTGCCCCAAATTGCTCTTGCTACGGAGGAGAGAAATTCAACGAAAATTTCAGTATTTTGGGGAGCCAAAAAGGTCAGTTACGGACTCAAAGTTAATACACTTAGGCTTGGAAATTTGTTTCGACAATGACATATTTGGAAAGAGAACGTCCTGGGCTTCAAATCAAGCCCGCATTCATTCGTTTTTATTTCGGTGCCAGCCCCACGCGGGCGGGGACCGAAATTATGCGATCGAGATTGGGACATGAGAGCCGCCGCCGCCGCCGCCCCCATTGGCAAGGATTAGCGAACTGCGGATCGAGGCGGGTACGGGAAATATGCGGACAGCTCCAGCTCGCTATTTTGGTTGAGATTCGTTAGACTATCTTTCCGCGAGTAGCTTTTATAGTATTTTAACGTACGCAATCTGCGGGGCGAGGGCAGGCGGGTCAAGGCCGATAACGAAACACTCTCGGAAGATCCGAAAAAAATAGATAAGGAAAAATATAAAAAAAGAGATAAGCGGGAAGCATTTAAAATCACTCTTATAATTTAGATTAATAACCATCTCAGGTATTTTGAATTAGGTGCGATTAGTTGGAAATCAGGCCCTTAACATTGAGTTAAAATTTTAAAGCTGACCGTTCTCGAGTTTTTAGGAAACATGACATGCAAATAAATAATTAAATATATAAATGACAAGCTTTAATTCAGCCGCCCCCCCCCTCCGTGGACGCCCATAGAGACCCGTCAGCTTGTCGCTCCATTGTAAAAGTCTAAACCCCTTTTTGGTTTGAATATCGTGGCATAGTGGTATCCCCTTACACTCGAACTCTCGGAATATCCGGAAAAAATAGATAAGGAAACATATAAAAAAGAGATAAGGGAACTAAGAGTGGAGGCATTTAAAATCAGTCTTATAAATTAGATTAATAACCATCTCAGGTATTTTGAATTTTTAGGAAACATGACATGCAAATAAATAAATAAATATAAAGTCGAGAGAGTTTCCAAACCGGACAGTGTACCGAAATTGTGCAATAGGCCCCCAATCCCTTCGCATTCCACCAGTGATGGACTGAGTCTTATATTTAAACCAATTATTAAAGAAATTTCTGGAATCAAATAAATCGCTTTTTTTCAGTGATGGACTAGGTCTTATTAAATTAACAGCCCTGGGCCCACTTCACGAACGGCCCGTGGGGCAACTATAACGCTGTGAGGTTAAAGGTAGCCCACTTTCCTCTATGGCCAGTCCGCCACTGCTTTCCACTCCCCTAAATGAATTTTAACAATGGAAAACTTAGAATTAATTTAAAATTAAAGTCGAACTGAATGTCGGTTGAAATTACAAATGGCGGTTTGTCCCTCGAAGGGCTGACGGGTGTATCATAAGTAGCATAATACATATAAGTATGACGCTATTCTGGAAATTCAAATTTTTTATGATAGTTTGTTTCGAGTAGTCTTTCCCAGATAACGGGGAAATATGGAACGAAAGTTACCAAACGCTTTTGTACGTCCCCGTTAAAAGAAATAAAACCTTATAATCAATTGTTTATTTAATCACAAATTATAGATTTTATCAACACCAAATACCTTTAAGAAAAAAAACGGCCCGGACATAAAAATCGACTTCAACATAACTATTCTTTTGATGATTTTTCTAAAATTTCATTAACAATTTCTATGCCCTCTGCTTCGGGAGGGGAATCGCCTCCCGTTCCTTGGCCGTCTAAAATATGGCTGGGCAAAGAGGAGTCGAATTCGTCATCGCTGTCATCATCGATAAGCATTGGGTCGTTCATCAATTTTTTTGGTTTTATTTCAATTGGCCTTTTACTAGAGGAAAATAAAGCAGTTCATTTACAGTTATCAATACTCAAAATGGTATTAGGAGCAAAGAAAATATAAGTGTAATAGCAACCGTAACTTCCACGATGAATTTAAAATATTTTGACGTTTCAATGTTAAAGGCCCATAGGTTTTTTTCTGCCTGCCCCCCTTTAAATTAACTTAGTGGAGCACAAATACCCTAGTGGTAGGCCAACCGCTGAACATGTTGGCCTAATTTAGAGGGGGACAGGCAAAGAAAACCTAGGCCTTTAAGCTATGGCTTTGCGCGATAAATTAGTTGTTAAGAAACCTTCCAATAAATCAGCCTTAAATTAAATGTACACAGAGATTTTAAAGCTATTTCTACTGTTATATTTCCTTTGGTAGAAAAGAGGATTGTTATATTTATTACTTTCCTAACTCTGTACCTCCTTGTGTGCGACTTGGTGTGCTTAAGACCATCGTCGAGGACACCGGCCGATTAGGCGAGGAATTTTGTGGGCGATATGGGGTGGCAGTCCGTGGGATCTCCCGCTTTTTTGAGCTACCAACATTCCTCTGCGCATGCCTAATGAATAAAAGTAAATAACTTAATAAGGTACTGATAACTTAATTAGTTAGTGATGTAATGCAAATTTACCTTTCCCCTTCCAAGTTTTGGACGATAGTCCTCCTCAAATCCACACTGGAATCCCAGCTGACATACGCAGCCTGGATGGCCGCACGGCAATCCCCGTACGCTACATGCGCACCGGTAAATTTCAACGTCTTGTACACATCGCTGACCGATACGCTGTTCAGATAGCAGAATGCGGCTATATCCAATATCTGGGTTGCACTTCCTACAGTCCTTTTAAAAAATAAGACACGCAACCCTTGCGGCCAGGGAGTCAAACCTAAACTTGGATTATCGCAAAGCCCGACAAGATTTTGGAATCTTACGAATTAGTTAATTTTTTGCGTTGGGGTTTTTGGAGATGCCATTTCGATGCTATAATATTTGGTTGTGAGGTTAAGTTCCTTGTGCGAAAGGGAATAGAATCGAGAAAAGAAGGGATTCCCTGGGTGGGGGATAACGTACAAGCCGAGGCGCCACTCGCCAAAATATAGCTAGGCTTCAAAATAAAGAAAGGGGTCTCTTGGAAGATTTTACAAACCAATTACAATAGCCCACAAACATTTCCAAAACACGTGAAATCCACTGGCACCAGTTGGTCTGGCACTACAGAGCAACGAAAGTACAGGAATGAAGAGGGTTTAAATCAAAGACTATATATACGCTTCGCTTACTAGACAGGCGTCTCCATACACTCCTGTTAACACTTTCGAGACACGGGAGAAGGCTTTTTACCAGCCGTTAGAGGCGCCACTAATTGCACTGCTGAAGCGCGGGGAAAATTTGGACCAGTGTCTGCTATTGTATGCAAGTTGGGCTATTTAATCTAGTAAGCGAAGCGTATGTATAGTCTTTGGTTTAAATATAAGACTCAGTCCATCACTGGTGGAATGCCAAGGGATTGGGGGCCTATTGCACAATTTCGGTACACTGTCCGGTTTGGAAACTCTCTCGACCCTCTGGTGTCGTGTAGGCTATACCGTCTTTTGCGTTACGAAATGGGCGGGGTAACTAAGCCGCGGGCCCCAATTGCATTGGCGGTGAAGTGCAATCGTTTTCCACTATAGTGGCGTCGCCTAAATTTTTGAATGTGGAGTTTTTAGGAAACATGACATGCAAATAAATAAATAAATAAATATAAAGTCAAACTTTAAGACAGCCCCCCCCTCCCTAAGTGAGAAGGCGTTTAAAATCAGTATTATTAGATAAATAACCATCTCGGGTATTTTGAATTAGGTGCGATTAGTTGGAAATCAGGCCCTGAACATTGAGTTAAAATTTTAAAGCTGATCGTTCTCGAGTTGAAATCCGGCCGTTACGTGGTTAGATTCAAATAACGCGCCGGCGAAAGACGGGGAAAGTCAGCGAAAACGCTTCACTGCAAAGTGTGCACGTATGAAGTATACAAGTTTGAGCGTCGCAAGGATGCTAGTTCGCGGGTACAAAGTATACTCGTTTTCTTAAAGTATGCTAGCTTGTGAGACGAAACTATGAGATATAGTAGAAAAGTATACTATAGTGTGAAGTAAGAATTTTGTCCGGTTTGGCGTAAAATAACCCGGCCACCTGAATTAATGGCTTTAAAAGTCGCTTGATTAGCCTACCTGATTATTATTATTATTATTATTACAGCCTTAGCGAGAGATCTTCGCGTGATGTTGAGCACATTATCATTAACATCACGCGAAGCGACGCGAAGCGACGCGAAAATCTCGCTCGCGAAGGCTATGCGTGCGTCCACCTTAAGGCGGCTGCACACATGAGGCGCAAAGCGAGCGACGCAACGCGAAATTGGAAAAAAATCCTACTTTCGCACACGCTTCGCATGCGCGCGCACTCACAATTCGCTTGCGAGCTTTATGTGTGCAGCCGCCTTTGTCTTTGGTAGGACGACATGAAAGCGCGTGATCACAGAAGAGAAGGTCAGAGGTTATATTGAAGCGTCTATTAAATTATTTAATCAGAATTGTTATGGTTGATATATTTCGTATTTTAAATTTGCCTTATTTAAATACAAATTTAGCCTTATTTAAATACAAATTTCGCCTTATTTAAATACAAATTTATCCTTTTTTAAATCCAAAGCCTTTTTAAATAAAAATGTAGCCTGATTTAAGTGAAAATGTAGCCTTATTTAAATGGAAATTTAGCCTTATTTAAATGAAAATTTAGCCTTATTTAAATGAAAATTTAGCCTTATTTAAATTAAAATTTAGGCTTATTTAAATGAAAATTTTGCCTTATTTAAATAAACATTTTGCCTTATTTAAATAAAAATTTAGCCTTATTTAAATAAAAATTTTGCCTTATTTAAATAAAATATTTGATTAGAGTTCTTATGGTGTATAAATTTAATAGTTTAAAGGGAGTATTAATTTCGTAAATGAATTGACAATTAATTAAATAAATATTTGATTCATGTCTTAAACCTGACTTTTATTTTTATAACACACATCCGTCCTTTTGCCTATTGGAAAGTCGTGGGTTCAAATCCGGGCTCTGAAGTATTATTTTGTGATGATAATAATTGCAATTCTGTACAATATTATCTGTTTAATAGTTTCAATTTTAAATTTTATCTAGTAACGTATCATTCACACTAAACAACTTTCGTTGACCATTTTGTTTAGGCATTTTTATTCTTCCCACTTTGAAAGTGGAAGTTTAGCGAATTTCGGATGCTGCTATAATTGTTCGTTTTTACACTGTGCAATTAGTTTGACGGTTAGCGTCTCACTATACAACTTTCTTATATTATTTTCTTTGTATAAACTAAATTTTACTTCTTAGACGACACTTGAATCCCCGCCATTCCGTTAGACCAAGTGTTACATGTAGACAACGGGAGATGTCGCCACTATAGTGAAAGAAATTCACTGCTTTAACAATTAGTTTGCTAATCCTTTGACCGGAGCTCCAGTGGCGGCGCCAGGAATTTTCGCGAGGGTAGGCAAACCAAATAAATGGGCCCCCGACCCGGGACCCCCCTTTTATCAACGAAATCCTTCAATAAAATAAAGAAGTGATGTACATGACGAACAAAAAAGTTCTAACAACAGTAAAACGAGTCCAAATATAACAGAACTGGTTTTATTTACTAGGAGATACCTCAAAAATGTCTAAATACATTATCGACATTTGTTTCATTGTTATTTATAAATAATTTTATCTCTTGGGACAATTTTGAGACCCTTTCTAGATAAATTTGGGGCCCCTTATAGGGTGATTTTGGGGCCCTTTCGAAATTTTAAGGTAGGCAGTGGCCTACCTGGCCTACCCCCTAGCGCCGCCACTGCGGAGCTCTGTTGTTTGGGAAATTTTACATGGTGGGTATTTTCAGCTTCAATACTTTCTCCCGAAGATGATCACTATTCGCTTTTTTTACCAACTAATTTTTGGATTAGAAATCTATAAAATATAGCTTATGTAGGATTTTCATTGTCCCCCTTTGTCGCACTTAAGTGCTCACCGCCTGTGCTAGAGGTATTGTATTATCCCCTCCAGAAACACCTTCTTTCCTCCCAGAGTCTATAATGCTAAAACCAGGTAAATCATTTCTTAGAGCAAAACCACGTAACTATCAATTTCGTTTAGAAAGCTCCGCTCAAGTCTATGTCAGCCCTGTTTAACTATAAGACGGGCAACGAAATAATATTATCGCCTTCTTGGCGAACCTGTTATTTCTATCGATTTTTCGTGCAACCAACACTTTAAGGTCGGCCTCTTAAAAAATGGTAGATATTTATTGCCATCTACTGACCACTTAATGAAGCTACTTTGATGTATCGATAATAGAATGTTCTGACCACTTAGAAAAAAATTATTCTAAATATTAAAGATTGTTCTTAGGCTAAAAAGATAAAAAATACACTAAAAATATTTAGCTTATTTTTGAAATGCCTGTCAATAGAGCTCGCCAAGACTTCTTATCAAATATTCTGCAGTAAGTACAATTTTATCTGAGAGTGTAAAGATTATGAGAGGCGTCTCTTCCTATTCCCGTAACGTTAAAATTTCGTACAAGATTTTGAGAGCGCGCGCCCATAGGAGAGGTTACGATACTATCCGACACACGATGTCGCTACTGGAATTTTTTTTAAATTTTGTAAACATCCGGAAAGTATTTTTCATCAGTCATGACTGTTAAACATAGTTGAATTATGCTAATTTTAATTTAAAATTAATAAAATTCAATTCCATTAAAAATAAAGAAACGTAAGTACAAGAAAGCGGACTATTTATAATATTTTGATACTTAAAGAATTAATTTGTTTGATTAACCAAGGAAATTCATTGGAAATTTTAGGAAATGGCCGAGGCTTAACGAGAACAGAGCGGTATAAATTAAAATAATACGAGGAAACATTGAAGTTGGTAAAATGAGATTAATGTTGTATTTTTAACAGTTTCCTATCTATCTTTTCTGGGTTTTCATGTATTCATGGTTGATATCTTGTTTTTTAAGGGAACTATGTATGCAGAATTCTATGAAAAAAGATATCATGTTTTGGTATGCAGTTGTACATGGAGAATCTTCATTAGCTTTAAAATATTTCTTGTCAATTCTTTGTGTGATGAATCTCTCCAAACGTCCTTTAATATTTGTCATGTGCGATAAAAGCTTAAAACTGGTGTCAAATACTTCATTTGTCTCCATTACAAATTTGAAGAAACTATCAGTTGGTACGATGAGACTGCCGAAAGAAGAATTCTTTGCTGTTTTGAAAGCTTTAAAGTAAAAGAGCAGATTTGTTGGGTCAACAATTGGATTGTCTTTTTTGAGTTGACTTATGCAAGAAGAGCATTGAAGGTTTGAGTAGCAGCGGTGAATTAGATATCCTGAAATGTAACTAAGAACATTTTGTTTTAGCAGGTTTGGACTTTCAATAGAATTACAAAATTCTAAGTCTTCATCGGAACATTGCCCCTGGCTTTGCGAGACTACAAGATTTTCAAAATTGGAGAAATCTTCATCCGGTTCTGGAGCTGCAGTTTTAAAAGTGTCAATGTTTAAAATCATCAATGCAATTAGAATCCGGTGGTTTCAAGAGATTATTCACAGAGGTAGCCCGGTATGCAGCTCGAAATTGTTGTGGATTCGGATGATCACGGTTGCCTCCTTTCTGTCTTATAGATCCAAGAAAATTATCTACAAAAGCTTGGCTAATCCTGTCCGTTAATAAAAACTTAAAACCAAAATTATCCTTTAGATCTTCCCAGAGGAGTAGCAAGGCTTGAATTGAAATTACCATTTTCTGAAATTTCCAATGGTGTAGAGTCTTTAAAACTGAAAATTGTTGGCACAGCGGATGGTGTGAGCCTATTTTTAGTTCTAATATTCATGAAACTGTCATCAATGAAATGATTCGCGCAAATTCTATGGTTAACGTGTAAATATTCCGTAGTTTTATTTGTAAGCCTATCATTATTTACATTTTTCAGCCACAAAATAGAACTAAAATTTATATTAAGTTAATATGCAAATAAGCCTATCTAATGAAAATGCGAATTTACCAGTCTTTTTCCTTTGGAAACTTAAAAAAAGATAAACAAGGATTTCTTGTTTTCGATATTTTACAATTTAAAACGGAACAATATACCCCAGACATACTAAATTATTTAAAAACCTTGTAAAACTAGCATTAAAAATCTGGAAAGTTTTTGCGTCTCTTTTAAACCTAACATCGAAACGCACGCGCTGTGAGAACGGCGCCACTGGTGGCGCCATCGCTCTTACGGTAGTAGTGGACATTATTGGGAAAAAAAAGTTAGTACGCTTTTTTGAAAGAGAGACGCCTCTCATAATCTTTACACTCTCTGATTTTATCTCTCACTATGAAGATAAAATATGTCGTAAATATGCAATTGTATTCGGTACCAAGCATAAAATCAGCTTCGATACACGTACTGAGATAACGCATTGAAAATTTCTGCTGAATTTTGACGGGTAATGTTTAAAAACGTATTCTTATGAATCTCTTATTTAAAGATTATATATAAACTGAGTTACGATAGTATAAGTAATGAACCCAGATAATTCAATTTAACTTTCTTTTAAATATAAAGAGCTGTTCCAGGTATGTCAAATAATCTTGGTTTTACAGGCGAGGCTTAATCACTAAAGTAATCGAATTGTAAAATAGAATATCAAATATTCAAACCCCTGACTGCTGTCACGACGATGATCTTTGAGCTAAAGCTAGTGGCCAGAGCCGTCTTAAGGCATGGGCTATGTGGGCTACAGCCCAGGGCCCCAGCCAGTTTTGGGGCCCCGGACAGGCCAGCCATACAGCCTCTACTCTAGGCCCACGAGGGGTCGGAGTGTGCACTTACTGGTGGCTTTACCGGGGAGTCGGGGTCCGGCTCTTGTAACCCAGCACGGGCGGTGGCGCACTGGGAGATGTTAGCTCCGTCCAAATGGTCCTATCTCCACCTCCGACTTCAGTCCGGTGTGGGCTGGTAACTGGGTTTCGTCCCAGGCTAACGGAGAGGGGCCGGGCAAACTCGATTGAGTTGCCTGCTGTAGGGCTGCGGGCTTCCGTATGAGGGCATGTTGTCAGAATTTATAGCCCGGTGTACCGGTAAGAAAAGAACCACACCACCGGAGGCCTATCATCAGAATGCCCTACGCCAGCGTCCACAAGCCCGGACAGGTGACAAAACCAGCATGGGTAGCAGAACCCCACTACTGATGGTCGCACCCTCGACGCAAGCCGCTCAACCCAGCAGAAGGTGCAACAATGGGACGACCAGCCCGCCACTTCGCACACAGCAGTGGGATAGAGAACGGATGCTCTAGCAACTCCGGCTGACACCCCACCTACAAAGGCAGGGAGCCAAGCCCTTTAGAGAGCTCCTAAAGGGGAACGGCGGGCACACAGCAGCCCGCATAACCCGGCACAGCTGGCACCGGAGATCCCGGTGGGAGCCCAAAAGGCCGGGAGATGGGTCCGCCGTGCCCTCATACGGAGGCCCGCAGCCCCACAGCAGGCTACTCAATCCGCCGAGGCGGCCAGTTTGCCCGGCCCCTCTCCATTAGCCTGAGCCGAAGCCCAGTATCCAGCCCACACCTGACCGAAGTCGGAGGTCGGAGATAGGACCCTTTGGACGGAGCTAACATCTCCCAGCGCGCCACCGCCCTTACGGGTTACAAGAGCCGGACCCCGACTCCCCGGTAAAGCCACCAGTTATTGCACACTCCGACCCCTTGAGGGCCTCCGTATGAGGGCACGACGGACCCATCTCCCGGCCTTTTGGAGTTCCACCGGGATGTCCGGTGCCAGCTGTGCCGGGTTATGCGGGCTGCTGTGTGCCCGCCGTTCCCCTTTAGGCGCTCCTTCCAAAGGGCTTGGCTCTCTACCTTTCTAGGTTGGGTGTCGGCTGGCGTTGCCAGAGCATCCGCTCTTATTCCCACTGCTGTGTGCGAAGTGGGGGCTGGTCGACCCATTGCTGCACCTTCTGCTGGGTTGAGTGGCTTGCGTCGAGGGCGCGACCATCAGTAGTGGGGTTCTTCTACCCATGCTGCTTTTGCCGCCTGTCCGGGTCTGTGGACGCTGGCGTAAGGCATAATGATGACAGACCTCCGGTGGTGTGGTTTAAATCTTACCGGGTACACCGGGCTATAAATCTGACACATGTCCAGCCTCTACTCTAGGGTTAAATATTATATATGCTCATTTAATATTATATATCTTTTATTTACGCCTAAAGTAAATTGACTCATTGCCACATCGTGTGTCATTCGGTACCTACCATTTCTAAAACCTAACAGCGAGTCACTGTCAGTAAAAATCTTATTTTCAGTAGTCCTATGTTATACTTTGGAAATTAAAAGTTTTGGTTTGAATTGTGTGGTTGAATTTAGAAAACTGACATACAAGGCTGACCGTTGTGGATCGCAAAGGTCTTAAGAAATAATTTAGCCCAGGGCCCCAAAAGGTCTTAAGACGGGCCTGCTAGTGTCGTATAGCTACAGTAAATGGCCCCCCACCGAAGGATACCAGTAAATTTTTGTAGCAGCGATTGCATAATTTTACTGAAGGACTTAAATTGTAGATAATTAGCGTTTTTCTTACATTTTTTGTTAGGATCGAAAGAAGCCGTTCGCAAGTATAGACGCGTACAGTAAAAATTGTGTATTTTTCGCTTGGCTCCATCTCTCGACGAGAGCTTAAAAAGAACATTCAGTATTGAACAATCAATAAAGTGGGTTGCTCCTCACTTTTAAATAAAATATGTGTAAATGCATATATTTTTAATTTTAAAAAACAAATGGCGCTGCAAAATCAGATAGAGTATTTCTAGTTCGATATCCAACCGAATATTATTTGTAAAAATTGACCTTTAAAAAATTCCGTATACCAGAAATCAGATATATTTACTATTCAAAGGTAGGTTTTCGTGGGTTCGTATATATAACATAAAAATTAAAGTTTTAAAAGTGGGAAGACTTGCCCTTTGGAGGCATTGTTTGGGACTCTCAGTAAAATATTCAGTTAATTATGACGTAGGACCATAGTTCTTAATCCAATGATAGAGTTTAATGATAATCGCTTAAATGTGGCCAAGCAATTTAATTTTCATATGGAACTCGAAATATCTGATAGTCCTCTTCGAAATCGGTGGGGTTTGCTTCAAAATCTTGGAAATATTCATTGTTCAATATTTTAACCCAAATATATATATCATTCTTACTTTATAAGCGAGTGTTTAAAATGTTATTCATAGTGGCATGACTACTTGAATCCACTTGGAATGATTCCCGTGAAAAAAATTCTAAAAAATAAACTTAGAATGCTTCAAAGATTTTCCTTTGATATTTTTGTAGAGAAACTCTATAGAATATCATTAGAATATGTAAGTACAACCTTAAGTATCATGGGTCATTTTTCTAAAGGTATACTTGCTTAAGAAATCGTTTAGTTAATCAATAGAGCAATAAATTCATTTTCTTTGCAAATATCTATATAATATCTTTAGAATTCCTATGGAGAATTTAAAGAATAATGTCATTAGAATCATGGGTCATTTTTCTAAAGGTATTGGCTTTAGAATACCTTAAGAGCATTTAATAGAATACTTTTTAGTTGATTTTCTAAAGAAACTAAAGCTGAGTAATGGGTCATTTTTGTAAAGGTATTTGCGTTAGAATATCCTTAGAGCATTTAATATAATTCAGTTATATATCGCTATAGAAAATCTTTAAAATATCCTTAGATTTCCTATAAAATTATCTTTAGGGTGTGTTTAGAGTTCCTATAAATACTTTATAGAGTGTTTTTAGAGTTACTATAAAATACTTTATATACGGTCTTTAGAGTTCCTATAAAATAATTTATAGAGTGTCTTTAGAGTTCTTATGGTAGGCTTACATATTTTATCTAGAATTCCAATAGAATGATTGACAGATTCTCTTTGGTACACAGCGAATAATGCGTGCTGAAATTGAGCACAATCTCAGCCTTCAAATGTGTTCCTAATGTCATGTGGTTAAGTTTTAACCGTGTTTTTATCTTAAATGTTCAGAATGTGAAAAATCTCTGTGGCTACAGGGAACTTAGCCTAACTTGTAAGAATTCCTCGGCTACTTTTATATTGCTTTTCATTGTCGTACCACACAGAGGACTTTCAAATGAAATTTTGTTAGTCCGCTATATGCTTTGGTTCGAAGAGACATAAGCAAAGCATGATCAATAAGCAGAAATAGCAAACGTTGCTAAATAAAAATATAATGGTCAAAGCTTAAACAAACTTTTTATTAAATATAATACTCTTAAAACTGTCCCAATTTCAAACATTTAATTGCAAACATATGGCTCAGTCTACTCAATCCCTTGAAAAGTACCAAATTTTTCCATAAACTTTAAATACACAGTTTGATACATTAATTTAACAGCGTCGCCGTCGTATACCTCAATTCAATCAATAAAGCTATAAAGCGAATTTATTATTTAGCGAAAGGGTTGATGAAGGATTTTGGATTGAAACGTCTAGTCTCTTAAACCTTCACCTTTAAATTAATCGCCAAAATTTCAATTAATCATAAAACATTCGATTAACCGTTTATTTATGGATATTATTTACGAATATTATACGATTTAATACATAGTTTGCACCAAAGGGAGGGGCATATGGTCTCCATGGAAACCGGGGGGGGGGGCATCAAAAAGTCAAACCATTTCGCGCGTAGCTACTAAATAGGTAGCCATTTTGTTGGTCATCGCAACGAAGCGACAAAACGTACGAAAATTAGATTCATGCTTATGGGCCCTAACAAAGCCAGGTAAGATTAGAAACCCGGGTTATTTAACCAAATTAGCAAATGACGACTGTAATATCTACGAAATGAAGTTGGCAAAGTTTATCAAATTAGGCCTTGGTGGTGATCGAATAAAATAAAACTTTTCGCTCTCCCTTTCTAATTGAACTACTCGAACAATTTGTAACAAAGCAGTTAACCAATTTTAACGTGAATCGAAATTCTTAATAATTTAAAATAAAATAAAATCCGTAAACAGACTATCGCATGCAATAGCATCCATTATATGTAGATGAAATGTGTTAAAAAGTTCTCTTACTTAAAAAGGTTTTAGTAATAGGCCTTTCTATAAAGGGCCTTCTTGTTAAGATGTATCACGCGCATCACTCCTGACGTTGAAGTGACATTTCACTATGATAGCCAATAGACGCTTGCGTAAACCAAGGAGGATAGGAAGGGAGGCGAAGTATGAGGGATGAACGCGCCAGCATCCTTGTAAGAAGTTTAGCGGGAAAATTTCGGAAAAATGGCGTCAAGATTTCGGCTGCTACGCTACGTGCTGCCGCCATTTTTCCGAAATTTTCCCGCTAAACTTCTTACAAGGAGGCTGGCGCGTTCATCCCTCATACTTCGCCTCCCTTCCTATCCTCCTTGGATAAACTCTATTTATGTCGTATTCAACTTGTTAAAATGGTCCACGCGCGTCTTGATATTTTAGCGTAAATGGGCTCGAGCGATTTCGGGCGTGCTCCCGGGAAAAAAAAATGCACGAGCCTTTTACGCTAAAATATTAAAGAGCGCTTGGAACATTTTAACAAGTTGAACAAGACATGAATAAAAATTCAACGAGTCGCCCTTTTTATAAAGATCTAACCTTCAAAACTGAACTGAACTCGTGACGAAAGCGATACATTAAAACGAAGTTTGGCAAGCGTAATGACTTTATAGAAAGGCTTATTAGATTATAATTTAACAATAACTCGTGATGAAAAGTGCCAAACGTGAACAAGTATAATTGAAACTAGCGTGGAGTAGACGTGACGGTTCTATTTCGACAAAAGAAATTTCACCGGGCTCACCAAGACACGGATAGACCGTTTTCCGGTTATGCTTTATTCGGGAATTATTATATTAATAATAATAATAATAATAATAATAATAATAATAATAATAATAATAATAATAATAATAATAATAATAATAATCAGCTAGTCTTATACCCAAGGCACCACTTTAGGCCCAAAATATTTAGTGACTTTCAATGCCTAAATCATCAAAACATATACTGCCAGTTCTTAAGTGGGAGTTAACCCGCTTTTTTCGATTGTTTATCGTTTGCCATTTATAAATTACTTTTCACGCGCCGAATCCTAGGGCAAAAATTCTAAGCTTCAAATATAACTTTTCCAAAACTCCCTGAACTGGTTTTTGATTTCAAACCTAAATGGGCATTTACATGAATTGTTCAGGTTAAGTGTTCAACGTATAAATAAAATACTTTTTTTCAGTTTTAACGCGTGGAAGTAAAACGTAGTGTCCAAAGCTGTACGCGTTTCTCTCTACGTTACAATTTCGTCCCGATATGATCAAGATTTTAACCGGAAGACCTTAACACATATTATTATCTGTCTTGCTTTAGAATTCGTTGTAAATTTTATTGTAGAATTTCTATAAAATTTTCTTTTAAATCAGTTTTGAACGCTTAGAAGTTTTTGCTTAAAATTGTTCAAATATCACCGTTTAGGCGTTTTATTAAATAATGTTATAATATAATATAGCTGAAAATTTAACGCAACAAAGTTTTTTTAATTTTGGTCAAACACTGCAACTAAATCAGTGGTTCCCAGTCTTTTTTGGCATCTCTAAAATCTCTCTGACACAATTATTTTCATTCGAAAAGTGAACTTTTATTCACGTAAGGGAAGACTATATCTTTAAAACAAAATCGTCTTAAAATGTTCATAGATTTTATATTAAATTGTTGAATTAATAACGCTAGAAAAATGTTTAGTTTCTCAAAAATGTCATGAAAAAAGGGGAGGTCAAAAATAAGGTGTAATGCGACTAACTTTGTAGAAAAAGAGAATGAAAAATGGCATATTATTTACAGAAACGTCTAAAGATCCACCGAGAAGAACAAATAGTTTCTTTAGATACCGATAGAATACTCTAAAGGCTAGATTCTCTATAGAACTCTTATCTTTAATTATTGAAGAAAAATATTTTTACGGTTAATTTATAGAAACCCTCAAGATTGACTTTTATAAAAGGTTTCTATTATGACATATCTCTTGAGAACTCGAAGCGCAATATTATTTAAAGGACTCTGTTAGATTCTAAAAAATTTCTTTGTAAAAGGTATCTATAGAAATTCTTGAGATAGATGTGTCTTCAGGTTTTTCTTCAGAAATTGCTATAGAGTACTCTAAAGGCTATAGAGCTTCATGTAGTTTAAATAGACCTCTATACGATTCTTTAGAAGTTCTATTTAAAATTTTGTAAGGGCTTAATAACGTTTATTAACTTTTAGATATCAAATTTAAGTTCTTTGTAGCAAAACCAACGATAGTTTTGCATAAACACTAAAAGAACAAACTGAGTCTTTAGACACTTCTCCGGTGCACCGTTAGAGTTGCTTAACTAAAATTTTGATTTTATTCTAATATACTTATTATATACTTACTCATATAGACAAGCAAATCAATTTATTGATAATGGATGAGCAAACAAAGAGCGGATTCGCTGTAAGAGGTGTTGGTTCCAAAGCAGTCGCAGAAAAACAGGGACAGAAAAGTTTAAAGGCAAGTCATTTAATATGTTCAAGTCAGGGCCTCGTTACTGTAAGCGTGCAAAATTATCAATTGCTTAGAGCCCTGAAAGGCTAAGGCTCGTGAATCAGCCTTCATTTTTCCTTGTTTTAAGAGAATAATTAATTCTTTAATAAATCAGAGACAAATGTAAAAATAGTTCTTTCAATATTTAAATAAATTGTGTTTCGGGCGATTTAGCAGCCACCCTGGAAATTTAAAAAAATAACGAGCAGAAAGTAAACAAATCACGTGGCCACCGGTCTTTTTAAGAATCACCTATTGCCTTGTTTTTTAACGTAAGCATGTGCGAAATATCGTGAACATAGCAAAAGCTGAAATTTCTTTAAAATCCCATTTTTAGCGTTTATTAGTTTAGCTTATTTTTAATCATCTTATTAGGCAAAACTGAAAAGCATTGCGACCGATCGATCCATAAACCATAATACGTTTCTTTTTGTGGAACCCTATTCTTCAATACCTTAAGCAATTAAATTGTATAAAAATCCATCAATCATTCTTAATAAAAGAACCAAGGGTTAATGATTTAATTTCCGAAGGTGACTCCGTGTTAAAAATGTAAAAAGGTAATTAGCGTTTTCCTCCCTTATGTGAATATTAAATAGTGTATAAATAGTGTAAAAATTTCAATTCATTGTATAGTTTAAGTTTTAACTTTTAGTGTGTAAATCTATTTGTATATATTCCCTTTCCTATTTTCGTGGTATGTATTTTATTTTAACCACTGTATTGTATATTTGGGAAAAACCCTCCTTGTGTGTCGTTGGCAAGTTTCGTAAATTCCTATCTCCACGGGCCCTGCCAATCAACTTATAAGTGCGGGGAAATGGAGCACTGGGGAATTTGGCCACATCATCGCCAAAAACTTTCCAGCGGCAGAAGGGGAGGGATAAATTTTCCATATAACTGACCGGACCTCGAGAGAGGCTACTGGTTAGTCAGAACATAGAAGAAGCTTGCCTAAACTAGCGAGAAAATCAGCCTCTGCCGGATGCAGAATATAGAAGTTTCCAAATGAAACAAAACTTAAAACTAGGACGTTGCAAAAACCGAAAACGGAATTTTCAACAAATACTTGAGCGGAGCGAGATGCAAATCCGGTGGTTAATTAGGCTTAGATTAATTAAACTCAAGTAGAGAAAGGAAAGCGAGATAAATAATTCAGTTTTTAAAGATTACTCTTTATTTCAATTCGTTTGCATTCATGAGTGGATAAACAGTTATAAGATGCGGGGAACGACTTGCCGGTGTGGAATCTGAGGTCGACGTCGACGTGGCCCATTGTTTAAATGTTCTTTTACGTAAAATTTCAAAATAAATTTTTAAACGTGTTTTTTTTTTAAATAAAAATATAAATTTCAAAACTCATTTAAACGTTTTGTTTTTTTCGGTCAATAAAAATATAAATTTAAAAATTCATTTAAACGTTTTGTGTTTTTCGGTCATTGTCAGCTGTTGAGTCTTTTTAGTTTTACACGAGCCTAGTATAGGCTAGAGTAAAACTCACCGTCCGCAATAACGTCGTTCTCTTACGCCACGTTAGAATCCTCCTACGCTCGCCAGGGATGCCAGATTTAAAACCTTCAACCCGCCAAAATGAAATCGGAAAGAAGCCCAAAAAACCGCCAATCGATATTTCGAAAAGCAGCCCAAAAACTGACTAAGTCCTAGGCTACTCAGCCCAAAAACAAGCCAACAATTAATCGTGAAAAATTTGAATTAATTTTTATTTTAGAAATTTCAAAGCAAATTACACACCAACACCATTCATAAAACCCAAAAGGGAAATAAAACCAGTTTAATTAATCATAAATTGACGAGTTAAAACTTTCAATCAATTCTAAAGGTGGAAGGAACTTAGAGCTTTTTATATTTTTCATTTGTAGTCCAAATTTTAAGTACAAAATACTTTCTAACAACTCAAGACCCATTCGGTTTCTTAAGTCGTTTTTAGTTATGTTCACTTGAGAAAATACCCTTTCGACGTGGGCATTGGAGAGTGGGAGACAAAGAAGTGTAAGAGCACCTTCAGCTAATTCCCTCAGGGGGTTTTCATTGGATGCGTCCCTAAACATAAACACTTCCTTCCAGAAGGCGGTAGCGCTTGTTTTTTTCTTCCCAAACGAGGTTTGAAACATGTCTCATTTGCGTTTCCAGTTTTCCCTTATTTTTAAAAATAGAGTCTGGTAAACTTTCAACTGCTTTGGCTCCTTCCGTCAAAATCTTCGTAGGGGCAATTGTATTAAGTTTCCTTAACACATTTTGACTGCTTGGTAATCTAAATTGGCATTGGATTGCTACTGATTTGATAAATTCAAAACATCTGTCTTCAATTTGGTGTTTAGTCTCAGCCGAGAGTTTTGAGCTATGTAGCTTCGATGAAACTTCCACCCCTAGATCACAGTCTTTTGGACTAAGATACACGGTTTTCATTTCAGACAAATCCAATTTTAGGAGGGTGTTCGTTTCTTTATTCGCATTGAAGACCATCGGTTTCAAAATCCTTTTCAACGTTCCTTCAAAAAAAATTTCGAAGTCCAAGAATAGCTTCAATAAATCTCCGTCGTCTAATTGGAAAAGCTTGTTTAGTTGCTTAATCCGGTTTAAAATGGGTCGGAGAAAAATTAAATATAACCTATTGGATTCGTCTTTGTACATATCTCTGAGGATTCTTGTGGTATAGCACTTCTTAGTATCTGGATGGTCAGCTGCCAGAGAAAAATGTAATTTCAATGCATCGTACTGCGTGTGAATTCTCTCGATGTAGTCCGCGACCATAAGTCAACGGGTGTTTGAAATTGACATCAGCTTTAGTGGTTCTTCGTCATCGTTTAATACTTTGTACAGTTTTTGGTACGCTTCCTGCCTTTTGGAACTGTGGGCAAACCAATTGTACGTTTCTCTTATGAGGAATTCGATGTGGCTTGGTAGACTTTCCATCGCCTTACTTGCCACCAAGTCCAACGAGTGGCAAACGCACTTGACTAAAATAAGTCCTGGTTTTTCTTTTTCCAGAAGAGTGAAAACGGAATGATGGATTCCGCACATAGTGCTAGCGCCATCCGTTCCAATTCCAATTAAGTCATTGAATTTTAAACCGTGGTTTTCGAAGAACTTCTTAATTTCATCAACTATACCTTTCGCTGTGGCATCCTCAATTTGAATCATTCCAAGGAAAGTCGTCACGAACTTCGACGACGATAAGCTAAAATACTTGACGGAAATGCACAACAACTTCTTCGTACTTATGTCGGTTGACTCGTCGACTAAGATGGAAAACGGACGGTCTTTCAGGTCTTCGAATAGTAACTTCTTGAAATATGGTGCCAAAACATTTCTTATAATGGCACTACATTTTGTTCGGTGCATCCGAAAACCAGTGTCTTCAAATTCAGCATTAAGGATCTCTCCGAGTTCGTTAACTGATGTTATAGAAGTGTTGCAAGCAGCGAATAAAGCTATTTTTAGTTCTCTCCTTTTCCTGACATTTTGAATTTTATTCTCTTTGTTTACGGCAGGAACTTTTGTTACAGGAACTCCAAACGCTTGAGACAACGTAGAGACATCTCCAGGCTTAAGATTTTTCTTATGTTTTTCCGTTTTTGTATAAATAATTAAATCGTTATAATGTGCCCTGATACAGCAGCAGCATAGTTTACATCGAAGCAGTTCGTCGCCTTCTTTTCCTTTTGCAAAATCTCGTAATTTTGGGTCGTCCGCCCAAGCGGGGTTGTATTTTTTGGAGTATTTAGCCCACTTTCCTGACTTTGCCATTGCAAAAATTAACTATTGGTTCTATAATTATCACGATCACCAAAAAATATTAACGAAAGATTTTTACCAATAGAATCCGACTAGATAGCACGGGTATTTATGTCCGAGTATTGACTCTTGAGATAATTGAGTCTTTGACTTTATCTCTTCGGTAAAATCCCAAGATTCTTGGAAATTAATAACCCATTATACTCTTTATCACAGGTGACGCTTTCCCTCAACCGTCTTATTTGCACCTCCCCCCCTTAAGTTCGCCAGATGTCCATCAAAACACATCCCCTTTCCTCAACCTTTATAAGCGTTTTCGCCCTCTTATTTGACCCCTGTATGTCCGCGCTCCCTTTTCCCCAAACCGCAACGTCAACCCCCCACTGTGTTTTGTAGGTTCAAACATTACAATAGGGCAGATACCTTGTCCTATGACCATAACTGATAAGCGGTTTACTGACAGGTGGCATATCATAAGCTGCTGTAAAGGTTTGACTGTACCAGTTCGCCATACGTTACGTAGCTCGCTTTAATCCCGTTCTCAGAACGCGATGAAAAGGGAGCGCTGGGGATAAAGGTGGTTCAAGACCGATTTGGTCCGCTATTTCACATTCAGACATTCTTTCAGTAGTGCGCCGTAAATTCGCTAAATGCTATTTGTCTTGGCTCTTGGCGGTATTTCTAGTACCGAAAGCCCAAGAAAAAACCCGAGAAGCCCAATTTCCCGCCAACAGCCAACCCTTTTATTTCCAGCCAATATTCTTGAAAAGAAGCCCAATTGGCTGCTTTCCAGCCCAATCTGGCATCCCTGACGCTCGCGCTTTAAACCAGAGAGGGAAAGGCCGTAGAAAGCTAGCCATATGCTGCTATAGTTATACCAGCTTTTCATCCCTAAAATTCACGCGGTTTAGAGAACCAACAACCTAGCAAGTCGGGCAATTGGGATTCGGCGATCTTCTGGCGTTTCCGTCTCTGGCGTTTTGGCGTTTTCGTTCGCACATGGTTTCCGCAACAGCGCTTGCCTCTCGCTTCCATTCGGGTGGGGGAGGGTAAGATATGGCGACTCTGACACCGAGCGCTCCTATCTATTGTTGGCGACTCTTCGGAGCCCAGCCATTCTGTGGAATTTGGGAACTATGCTATCACCTTCCCTGAGCCCCTAGGTGTGAAGGGAGGGGAGGGGGCGGCATGGGTTTTCGTAAGTGCATCTCTAAACGTGGTGAAATCGCTTCTGTTGGTTTTTTAACCCTTTAGCCCAACCACTCTGGGTAATTTTTGAAATTGTCACCCCTATATTTCCCACAAACATATTTCGAGCGGTTCCCATATTACCCACAAAAATATTTCGAGCGGTTTTTCTCGACCGTTTATTTTATTTGTTCATGTTTCCGTTACCGGTTATACTACTATTCGTGTGTTCGTAAAGCTTGGCTCGTGTGAAACTATTATTTGGGACTGCCGGGCCCACTTGTTTCCCCTCTCGTGGCTCCGTCAGACAGCATTTTCTGGCGCCGGCTCTTCTGGAGTCATTTTCCCCCCCAACACGACCGATTAACCACTCTTTCCCTTTCGACTCGTTTTCCGAAACCCCACTTTTTTTCCCCCCAATTCATCGCAGTGAGAGAATACCAATTTTTTTTAAAGCGCGGAACAATCACCCGTTTTTCCCTCTCGAGTCGTTTTCCGAAACGCCCCTTTTCGTTTCATCCAATAGCTTCTCTAGGACCGGACAGCCACTTTTTCTGCCAGTTTCCACAGTGAGAGCTACGCTCAATAAATTTAGTAACCATATTAAGGCTTCAATAAAACTCAGTAAGAAGCAATGATACGTTGTATTGTTTCCTAGTTCTAATACCGCCCGTAATAATTCCGTAGTTATCTGGGAACTGTTTCAGTCCGGTTCTCAGACTAAATTGTAGCTCTCCCCAGAACCGCCTTTAATAAAGGAATCTTCAAGAAGCGTTTTCTTCACTCCGGAATGATACTTTCTATTCTAAACTAAACTTCATCGATAGCTCAACGATTATTGTCTTGATCTCAGCAAGTAGTATAAAATCCCGAGGAACCCAAGTCAGCCCTGTTAACAGCACGAACCTGGCAGTGATCAAATCACCCATGGCGCTTCCAAGAACATTCCGCTTGTTCATTGTATAACGGGGTGCATGTAGTTTCATTCATTGCCGACTTGATCACTGGGGCTTTCAGAGTTTCAATTTAAACGCCAATGATTAAGAAAGCATCAATCAAAAGAACGGTACACATTTCAAGCCAAAAATTAAGAAAGCATCCCTCAAAAGAATGATAAATTTTTCAAGCCTAAAATGAAGAAAGCATCAATCATTAGAACGATACACATTTCACGCCTAAAATTAAGAAAGCATCCATCAGAAGAACGATACACATTTCAAGCCTAAAATTAAGAAAGCATCCATCAGAAGAACGATACACATTTCTAGCCTAAAATTAAGAAAGCATCCATCAGAAGAACCATACACATTTCACGCCTAAAATTAAGAAAGCATCCATCAGAAGAACGATACACATTTCACGCCTAAAATTAAGAAAGCATCCATCAGAAGAACGATACACATTTCACGCCTAAAATTAAGAAAGCATCCATCAGAAGAACGATACACATTACACGCCTATAATTAAGAAAGCATCCATCAATAGAACGATACACATTTCACGCCTAAAATTAAGAAAGCATCCATCAGAAGAACGATACACATTTCACGCCTAAAATTAAGAAAGCATCCATCAGAAGAACGATACACATTTCACGCCTAAAATTAAGAAAGCATCCATCAGAAGAACGATACACATTTCACGCCTAAAATTAAGAAAGCATCCATCAGAAGAACGATAAACATTTCACGCCTAAAATTAAGAAAGCATCCATCAGAAGAACGATACACATTTCACGCCTATAATTAAGAAAGCATCCATCAATAGAACCATACACATTTCACGCCTAAAATTAAGAAAGCATCCATCAGAAGAACCATACACATTTCACGCCTAAAATTAAGAAAGCATCCATCAGAAGAACGATACACATTTCACGCCTAAAATTAAGAAAGCATCCATCAGAAGAACGATACACATTTCAAGCCTAAAATTAAGCAAGCATCCATCAGAAGAACGATACACATTTCTAGCCTAAAATTAAGAAAGCATCCATCAGAAGAACGATACACATTTCACGCCTAAAATTAAGAAAGCATCCATCAGAAGAACGATACACATTTCACGCCTAAAATTAAGAAAGCATCCATCAGAAGAACGATACACATTTCACGCCTATAATTAAGAAAGCATCCATCAATAGAACGATACACATTTCACGCCTAAAATTAAGAAAGCATCCATCAGAAGAACCATACACATTTCACGCCTAAAATTAAGAAAGCATCCATCAGAAGAACGATACACATTTCACGCCTAAAATTAAGAAAGCATCCATCAGAAGAACGATACACTTTTCAAGCCTAAAATTAAGAAAGCATCCATCAGAAGAGCGATACACATTTCACGCCTAAAATTAAGAAAGCATCCATCAGAAGAACGATACACATTTCACGCCTAAAATTAAGAAAGCATCCATCAGAAGAACGATTCACATTTCTAGCCTAAAATTAAGAAAGCATCCATCAGAAGCACGA